>NW_017671726.1:0-24578 GCF_001879085.1 Nicotiana attenuata | reverse complement strand
AGTGGATTCTGGGAACATCATCCTGGTGCGCATCAGTGAGCACGCTTGGGGACTTCTACGGTGAGCTGCTTCTCTTTCATGCCGATCCGCAGCCGAAGAAGTCCTTTCTTGTACTTTTTGTTTCTGTCTATTCTGATTCAGACAGTAGGATAGTGTATTATTCTTTTGTGTATATTCTACTAGTCGCCCGTAGCTTGTGACACCAGGTTCTGCCACACACAGTAGTAGACATTTATTTTGGGGTTGTATCGCTATTTTAGCACTTTATGATCTTTACTGGTCTTATCTTTAAATTCGAAAATCTAGTATAACTGTCTTTGGCTAAAGTAAAATGAGAACTTAATCACATTCCGCATCAGCTGGCCTGACAACGGTGTTAGGCGCCATCATGACCTATTATGGAAAATGGGTCGTGACATTTAATTATTTTTCTAACTTTTAGGACGTTAAAATTAGCTGAAATTTTACTTATTATATTTTTTTATATTTGAAATATGTAAAAATCTTAATATATAGAGTTACATGACGTGTAATATATATTTATTAAATCAAAAGTAACGTGAATATTTGCCATTCAAAGCAAAGCTAAACTTCCGTTGTGATATCCTTCCATTGTGATATTACCATTGTTTCAGCTATCGTTTCTCTTTACTATAATTTAAGGGTCTAAAAAAATAACTTTATCAATTAAAATTTGAATATTATAATAAAATAACAATAAACATTTGTTTTCTACCTTATTTTTTGTGACCTTTATTTTATATGACCATTCGATTAAAATTTTCATATGATAATCTACATATGAAGTCTTTTTTGTTTTGTTTTTCTTTTTATAATCATTCTAATAAATGACAACTTCCTATTTTACGTTATTTTTTATAAAGTATAAACTCTTAATATTAGAGTATTTTTTAAGATTTATATTATTATTTATTTTATGGAGCTAACGGGCTAAAAAGGATCAATGTTCATCATATTTAAGAACTTATACTTTTTATTTTATATTATTCAATAACTCATATTATCTAATATTTTTCGTATTTTTAAAAAAGTATATATTCATCGATATAGGGTACACGCGCAAAGCGTGTACCCTAATACTAGTTCTCTTATCAATTTGTATAATATTTTATATAATGTCTTTCACCTCTTTTTACCCTTTAAAAATATACTTTATATTGGACAAAATAGTAATTTGCTTATCTTCCTAATATTTAGGACTTCTGAATCAACTAAAACTTTATTTAATATCTTTCCTTATTTGAAATCTATAGAGAATAACTTTAAAATTAATTAAAATTTTACTATAACTATACTTTTTCTATTTAGGAAAAAAAGGAATAGAATAGGTGGATTATTTCGATAAATTTACGCTTATTAATTTTCCTTTCCATTAAGAGTATTTTAATTTATTTGGCCAAGCTTGAAAAACATTCACTTTAATTATACTATTCGTTTACCATTATTGCCGTTGAACCCTTTCCTTACAATATTTTCCAACGTGGTGAATTATTCAATATTTATTTTCTAAATTATTTAAATAAGGAAAAACATAATAAATAAAATTTTAGTTGATTTGGAAGTCCTAAATATTAGGAAGATTATTCAAATTACTATTTTATCCAATATAAAATATATTTTTATAGGGTAAAAAAGGCGAACGACATTTCGCTAATGGCTTTCGTGCTTTTAATATAGTACTAGCTTCTATGTACGTTGCCTCGCACGTAAAATCTTATTGCTAAAAAAGAGAATGATAAAACAATTAAGCAACATAACTTGAGTCTTAATGGATAGTGTGAGGATATTCGTTACGTGAATTTTAATACTTTATATTATGTCCTAGCATTTTCTTACGACATGACTTAGAAAAACAATTTATAAGAAAATCATCATGATATAATTCATTCAATTTATTTTCTTGATCAGTATTTTGAAATTTCTTATACCACTAATGTGTTGTTTAGACTATTTATTCATTGTATATTATGTAAAGAGGATGATTATACATTAAATTAGAGATATTAGGGTGAACGTTCTGCCTCATCATATGTTTCTTATATGAATTAGAGCGATTAGGTTGAAAAGAAATATAATTTATGTCCCTTGATGTTTTCATCAAACCTTTTGAAGTCACTTGTACGCCAATATTTTGAGCTACTTTTATAGAGCTGAAATTTAGGTAGCAAACATATTTGACGGGTTTCAAATTAAAATTGGTTATTCTCCAAAAGGATACAAACTTGTACTAAAAAGAAAATTTAAACTACCAAAAATTTCTGCTTTAATTTCTGCTTTAAAGACTCCTAGACTAAAAGGTGGGTATTTAATAGTGCCACTAAATAAGTATAAGTGCATAATCTACCAAAATTTTACGGACGTCATCTATATGAAACTAATATATACCGACATATGAAACTAATTGATCAAATCATTCCTTATCCAATAATAATAAAAATAATTTGCAAGAACACTGTAGGAGGTGATCTTTTTTCTATTATTGTAGATTTATGGTAAAATTTCGAGTATAGAAAACTCAAACAAAAATTATATACCAATAATAGGAGGACTTCAAGCCGTTCCAATTGTAAGCAAAGTAGTTATCTTCTTCCTCCATTGATCAGTCGCGTCTCAAACCTTCTAAAATGTGAGCTATGATTGCAACACTGAAAGTTTATCCTTCAATATCTGGAGTTACGATTCTCGAATTGAAACTCTAAGTGCATTTTTTCATTAATTCTCTAAATAATTGATTAAAAGAAAATACCGCTTTATGACTATAAATTAACATAGTCATCCTTATAACACAATAAAGTATAAATTTTTATCCAGACTGCATACCTCAAAAGTAGACCATATTGAATTAATAGAATCTAACAATCGTGAATAGAAAATTTTACCGTAACATGATGATTCTCCGGTAACTTATCAACATGAAAATATGTGAAATACATAATTTATAAAAGGCTGGCAAATATTATAAAAGTCAATATCTGCTTTGGAAATACTGATGAGAACTTCAAATTAATTTACCAGTTGAGTGTCACGACCTAAAAATCCTCCAAGACCAGGTACGCCCAGAAGTCATGGGTGGGCCGGGACCTAGTACTTCACGAACCTAAAGGTCAAAGGCCTAACAATTAACTGGGAGAGATAATGATGGCTGTATACTACTTTATAACCACGTTAATCTAGAAATAAAACTTGCTTAAATTCTAGATTTTACACTATTCCTCTAATAGAGATCGTGTGAGTACAGTAAGTAACCACAAGCACGTATACTAAGAGTAAATTCGACTATAGCACTATATTAATTGGATCACGCAGCGGTGGCTCCCGAAAAATTGTATGCGATAAGGTAGCACTATATCAATGGAGAGTAAATACAGAGTTTAAAGGTGGAGCTCTCCAGAGACATCTTCCTACTTGCGCAGGTAATCCTTTGTTCTGGCAAATCGCCTATTGTTTTCAATACCCCCATTATATATCGCTTTCAATACTTTCAAATTTCAACAATTGTTAATTAACTCAATGATTTCTCAACTAAATTTCCCTTAAAACCGTTTGAGTTGTACTTTACTTAAAAAGATGTACTATATTTTATTTTTGATTTCGCTATAAAGGTAATGTCATTATATGTACCTTTATGGAAAATATCTATCCCAAATGATTTCAAAAAAAAACCTTTCATCCTTTTTCTTTGTAGCAAGGATTTCTCTAAACCTTGAGTGAGATCTTCTCGGACCACTCGACTTTCGTAAAGTGTGGAATAGGCCCGCCCACTGACCAATGTCCCTCTTAAAATCAAATGTCAGATCTATGCGAACCATGGACTCCTTAGTACTCGACTGACATAAAATATAGAGAGACGTAAACATAGTAAAGTTGTTTGTGCAATGGGAGAACAGAAAAGTATGATGCGAGACGCAACACAAACGGCAGCCGGCGGGAACAATTGTAGACTGGGTAGTTAGACTTTGTAAGCCATAACCGTGCGAGATGAGGAGTTGTCCGAGTCCGATAGTTGGATACTCAAGAAAGTGCATTAGGGAGCCCAGAACGACTTACCAAGGTATAAAGCCCGTCTGAATAGCAGTGAATAGTTGGGCTGTAATCTCTAATAATATTTATTGAATAGTGTGTGTTGAGAATGGAGCTCAGTTCCAACATAGGGGGTGACCGTGCAACAATTTATTGCAGTAACAGGACAGAGTATGTTAATAGAAGTAGCTATGACATACTTTATATATAGTGATTTGGACTTTAAGCACATGGTGGGGCATTATTACTTTAGAAAGTAAGGTGAGCATTGAGTTAGGTTTACAATAGTGGTGCGAAGAGGTAGAAAGAGGGTGTAATATAATATATTGGTGTGGGAAATGTGAACATGAATATTAGATATGAAGATGGCGAACATCTTTGTGCTTGACTATCTTATGGTCTCCTAAATCTAGGTTGTGGAGGAACAAACCACAATATTTGTGTGCTTATTATATTAGATGAATCACTTTCTTAAAGACTCTTTGAAATGAGTCTGATAGCACGTGAGAGTTAGAAACACCTCGCAGACAGTCGTCGAATTAGGTCGCTCGGATCTCGGTGTGACGTAAAAATCAGATGTAATATATAAGAGAATTTACGTGGGATTGGGAATATAAGTACACAAAAGAGTTATTAGAGTCGAATAATATCACGTGGTGATCCACAATTCTTGGTGGGTGTCCTTAAGGAATTAACCCTCTCACACGTTGCCAATTGGTAATTGGATTTAAATCCTCCCATGGATTAATATGGACGGGTAAAAATTATATATCCAAATTACTTTCATAACCTAATTAGATGCCACATAACCAAACTCCGTCGCACGTTGGGAAGGTGTCAGACCAGGGCCGACCATCTCTCAGAGCCGACAACGGAGCAAAGAGGTTTCCATGTTCACCCGCGAACCTGCTCGTGTGATAGGAACGCGCGAGGCGAAGAGCGTGAGAATCTATAGAGTGCTCGAGCGGTTAAGACTCTCAAAAAGCTATAGAACCAGCAGTGGCGAGAGGTCTTATGTTCTCGTTAGGTTCGTTAAAGCATAAGAAATGAGAGCCATACGGTCCAATGTTTCCAAGTAAGGCACATCACTTCTTCCATGGAGAAATGAAAGGTTGTTTCCTATAAATGATATCTGAGGCAAGGCTGGCCCCATTTTTCCAGGTGAAACACGAACTCAGACAAAACAACTCCCATGATGACCTCTCTGCTTCCTTGCCTGAATGAGTACTTCTGCTAACCCCTAATTTGCCACAAGTGCCTCTCTGCTTTCGTCCCAAAAATCGTAGCAGAGAATGTGATTTTGGCTACCCGTTCCTGGTTATTTGAGGGGCGTTCTCTTGAGATTACCTGCCTGCCGGGTAGTGTCCTTTCTTTAGCCCCAGTTTGGGTTCGACTCTGCCAGCGTGCAGTAACCGGCCGAGACCGGAGAGAGGCCACATGTGTGTATAATAACCTTCCCGTTTAGCTATCACTGGGATGTCTAGGGCGATTATTTTAATCTCAGGCTTAGTAATTTTGGTCTCCATATTACCTATTGAGCATTATCGTGTATAATAAATTTAAAGATGGAAATGTTTGTCGCCTAAATAAATAAATATTAATTCGACCTTAATGCGGGACTGAACACACAAATTAAGACACAAAATCCAAATTCTCATAATCCAGATTGAGTACACCTCGGAAAAGCTCACTCAAATTCTATGCCACACAGCGGTACTTACTGCTTTTACGCAGTTTCTTTCTGAAGTCTTGTATCGACGGTACTCGAACCGAAGCTCGTGACTTATTCGCTCGTTGATTTTGGGGTTTTTTAACCACACAGTAATCGTTCACCCTCTTCAACTCCTTTTAAAGCTTAAAGGGAAGCTTTAAGTTTATAAAAGCTAACTGGTAATTCTGTTGTTTCGTAATAATAAAAAAGTATACCATTAACACACTAGTTATTAAAATTTATTGGTGGTTTATTCACTTGTTTTGGAGACTCTCAACACAATAGGGAGAGCAAATGTGCTATAGGATTCATGAAAGGTCTCTTCCTTACCTCTCTAAAAATATTTTTCAAATTCTTTTTCTGTCCCGCGTTTATAACGTATCACTAAATATACTTATGTCCGGTTATATAATCAACGTCACGGCGTTTCCGACAGTAATATATTTTACAACCAATTCACACCATCTGTTACCGTGTTGTTCATGTTGGTTTTTGATATATATTCTAGTGGTAATTGGAAGATATACGAACACCACCAACTTCATCTGGATTTTAACATTAAAGAATTCTGTAATATGGTTTTTCTCAACATTTACAGAAACTTATGACCGAATGGAATAACCACACTAATCGCAAGTGTTGTAGCATGGGGGAGAACATTGGGCGTGCTTACTTGTTATCGGAGTTGTTAGTGCTGCCACTCGGGTGTCAGGAGCCGTTTCTTAAACTCCTGTCATTGCATATCGGCACCTGAAGCAGAAAAATATTCCCGAAAAAGTTTTCCCCGGAGATGATTGAACTTTCAAATACGTTCTGGAACAAATAGAAGAATAGCTCTTGTACTATTCTTATTATCTACGGTTGAGTTCTGCAAACCGTGTGTGTCATCTAAAAAGGAGTGAGTCTCCTCCCTGGTCATGGGCTGGGAATATAATACTTCGGAAATGATGCAACGCCCAGCTCTTGTTGAATAAGCGTGAAGGCATAAAAAACATCTAACTGATTTCCTGTGCCAAAAAAAGTTACATCTTGATGATGTTAGTTTTAGGCAACCGACTGCTGTACCAAACAAAGTCTATAGTGTCATGTGAATACCAAAAGAACGTTTATGGAATGCGCTTTGAGAAGAAGTACAACATACGAGGGATGTCGGAACTTAAGAAGTTCGGTGGCTGCAGGTGTCTTGAGCCAATCTTCAAGATGCATTGACACTCAGGATCGTCCATAACTCAAAGCTCCCATAGAACTACAAGTCATTGTACATTGACCTCCTTGCTGAAGCGTTATGCGTCTATATAATGAGGCCTTTCGAAGTCGCGTGCTTTCATTGAACAAGTTAGCCCTCACGACTGTGGAAGGACACTTCTTAATACACTATCTTAAAATACAAATACAGGAAGGAATATGACATAGAAGACAATTGATTGTTCGTTTGAGATAGAAGAGGACAACAAAAAAATGCCTGAAAAAGAAGTCCGTTGGACACCCGACAGATAATCTGGGCCAAACATTAGCAATTGAGGAGGCACCACAAACATAAGTAAAGGAAGAAAGCTTCTGGACCAAAGAATTAACGCGCCGAAGCATAGAAGACAGTTCAAAGGGTAATTTTCACACAACTGTGGAAAAAATGGCATTAATGCACGTGGATTGTCGTGCGCCAAAAGAATGATAAGAAGAAAAAGAATCCAAGCCAAACATTGTGTGACGATAGAAATGGAAGACTTGTGTGCTCATGTGTCTGAATGCAACTTGTAGGAAATGCCGAAAAGAATGGTAAGGATAGATTCTGGAGCCACCCGCCATGTTTGTGCTAACAAGGAGTATTTTCTTCTTAATGCCCCGCCAGGTTCCCGACGAGACAAATTTCATGGCAGTTAAATTCATTACGGCCAAATTGAAGGAGTTAAGGCAAGATTGCGTTGAAGATGAGCGTCGGAAAATAGTGACTCTAAACAAAGTCCTCCATGTTCCAGAAAATTCGCAAGAATCTTTGTTCTACCTCACTTCTTTGTCAAAGAATGGATTTGAAAAATGTATTCTTGTTTCTAATAGTGTATGTACTAAGTAAGAACGAATTTGTATTGTGTTAGGAAAAGGTTACTAAATGAGGGCCTTTTAAGCTAAACTGTAATAGGCAGTTCCTATCAATAAAGTGAATGCTCTCTCTTACTTGCTTGAGGTCAAACACTTTATGGCATTCGCATTTTAGGTTACACATAAACTTCCAAAAATTGTGAAAGGATTGATAACACTAGAAGTATTTGCCAAAATTTGAGTGCGATTAATTCCAAATGTTCAACATATGTTATGGAATCAAGTATGGCTAAGGCTATCCTATAAGTCCGTTGATAGGAATTTCAAGTCCTTTAGACTTAATTCACACAGATATTTGCGACATTGAAGTCAAACACCATCTCGCAAGTGGGAAAAAGTATTTTATTACTTTTAATTGACGATAGCACGACGATTACTGCTACTTTATTACTATAATTTAGTAAAGATGAGCAATTGATAACATTTCAAGCAATTACCAAAGTGAAGTTGAACGCAACTAAACAAAAAGAATTCAAAAAGATAAGAGTGATTTAGGGTGGCGAATATGAATCGCCTTTTTGAAGAATTATAGATTGAAAATGGCATTATTCTACCAACAACTGCCCCTTACTCTCACACATCTAATGGAATTGCAGAGAGGAAGGATCGTAACATTGAAGGAGATGATGAATGATTTGCTAATAATAAGTTCTGGTTACCACAGAACTTGTGGGGGAAAGCATATACTTACAAGCTAACCGAATAAATCAACGATGTTACCTCAGTAGTAAACACAATTCCATTCCTTATGAGAAGTGAAAGAAGGAAAGCCTAGCTTGGAAATATCAAAGGTCGGGGGTGCTTTAGACTAAGGGTACAAGTTTCACTAAAACCTAAAAGGTAAGATAGCGTCCAAAAAACGGTTGACTTTCGTGTTTATTGGAATATTGTAACCAATAGCAAGCATAATCGGTTTCTGGTTCATAAATTCAGAAAATCCAGAGATCACGTTAATACAATAATAAATCAAGATTAATGCTGAATTCTTTGAAACTTATTTATCCGTATAAAAAAGGAAAGTTGAAGTGACCTACTCAAAAGTCAAAACGAGACCTCGGGAGGAAATAAAGATTGGTATGCCTAATGAAGAAAAATCCTGAGAAAGAAGTAAACCTCAAAGGAACATCTACTTCATTTTCGGTTCCAGATTTTTCTGACTTTTCTGTTAGGAAAATGAGGACTCGTACCTTCAAGGAAGCAATGTCTTCCTCAGAGCACACAATAATTGGAAAGAAGCTGTCAATGATTGAAATAGAATTTTTTTTTCCATATTGAGCGAACCATACTTGGGAATTGTTTGATCTCCTCCAGGTAACAAAACGTTGGGTTTCTAAATGGCATTTTTCAGAGAAAATGAAAGACGACGGTACTATTTGACAAATTACAAGGCAAGACTTGTTGTCAAGGATTTAGACAACGAGAAGGTCTTGACTATTTTGACACATTTACTCGCCAGGTAACAAGAATTACATCCATTCAGGATTGCTAATAGCGTTAGCCGCCCTTGTATTGGTCTTTCAAAATTTCCATCAAATGGATGTAAAAACAGCCTTCTTAAATGGTGATCTGAAAATTCATGAACTAGAGTTTGTGGAAAAGACAAGAAGTGTTAGATTTTAAGTCTCTATGACTACAAGACCCACAAGATTCCTATTGCATACAAGTTGTTGCATGGTTGGGATAAGACTCAATGAAATTGGCAGTGATGTGTTAGTATGCTAATTTTAATAAGAGTCCTCGACTAAATCACTGGCTTTGCTTCTTAAGCAAGATGCAAAACTTAATGGCAAACAATGCTAAAATATTATTGACCATGAAAATGGTAAGGTTCTAATTATAATGGATAAATGTGTTACGCTCAATCCAATCAATTCATTTACTATATGCTTTAATGCTATAATGATCAGACATCCATTAATACAACCATGTAGACAGTAAGTTGATATGAAAGACTAGGAGTCCAAATGTAATTCTAGGGAATCCTAAAATTCCAGAGGAACTCCTTCAAGGTTCTAGCCTTTGTCTCAATCACATTACGTGAAAATGGTACTTGAAAAATTCAAACACTTGGAATTAGAAAGATGAAAGAACTCAATTGACTAAATCATCATCTAAAACATTAAAGAATAAATGTTGAAGTACGTGTCAATTGGAGTATGCTCTGTGGTTGTGGAAGCTTAATGTACATCATGAACTGTACACGAAAAAAAACCTGATTAATAAGCCTTGTGCGATAAGTAACTTAGTCGATTCACAAGTAATCCCAAAAAAACATCACTGGGTAGCAATTGAAATGAGTTTCCGGATATTTGGAATATACCCAAGACTACGCTTCTGCACTACAATAAATATTCCTGCGGGTTATCGAAGGAATATAGTGATGCAAATTGGATAACCGGCTCAACAGAAAACAATAGGTCCACAAGTGGATATGTTTTTTACTGTTGTGTGAGGGAGCAGTATCTTGGAAGTCTTCCAAACAACGTGGCATTGCTCGCTCTACAATGGAATATTAGAGTGTTTATAGCTTTGGATAAAGCCGGTGAAGAAGCTGAATGGGCTTCGGAATTTTTTTAGAAAAGACATTCCGTTTCTAGCCAAAACCTTTGGCTCCTATTTGCATACATTGCCGATATTGAGGCTGCAATTTAGGGAACAGGCAGGGAGCGTTATGTATAACGGAAAGTCTCAGTCATATACGACGAAGACATAAACACCATTAGACAACTATTTCTAGTGGAATTATCACTATTGATTTATGTAAGATCAAAGATAAATGTGGTGGATCCGCTTACAAAAGCCTTAACTAGAGAGGAGTTGAGGAAACATCTAAGGGAATGGGACTATGCGCCGAGGACAAGTCAACATGGCGGTAACTCTACCTAGAATTTTTGGATGTTCCGAGATCTAGGGTTTCAAGGAGCTCAAACAAAGTTGTGATTGACCGGTTCAAACATTGTCAAAATAAAATCTTGTGGTCCATTCTCGTGATGAAGACAATGTTCAGTAACAAGGATAGAACTTTACACGTTCTTTTAATGATTACCTAAGGTTTGATGAGTATTTATTCAAATAGTTGTCAATCTTAAAGGATTACACCGTTTAGGAATCACCTATTGTAAGTGTGAAGTGGAAGCCGCTCAATGAGAATTCTGTAAGGCCAATTGCTCTACGCACTTATGAAGACCAGGGCGGTGTTCATGGCTGTTAAACGAACCACAACAATTGAGAAGAAAAGACGGTTAAGGTTGTTTTGGGACATATGGTTGGTCTAGGTTAACACTAAAGTTCGACGCGTGTTCAAAATATCAAAATCTACCGATTGACCTAGTATATCCGACATATGTTCACTAGGAAAGTTCAAGGGAAACCTACTTATCCAGATGCATTAATCCTTACTTGCAAAATCACATAGCTTTCACTCTATGATCTTCCTGATACAGGCATTTCCCATTCATGTGGGGGGACTGTTGGACCTTTAAGCCATTGGCTTTAAAGTAGAGGGAAGAAGTGAATTGGGAAATGGAGGGAAATAAAAATTAGAGGGGAAAATTTGGAACAATTTGAAGAAGTGAACTTTTGTCCTTTTGCACTTTGTCCCTCATTTGGTGAGCGGACAAACCACTTTGTGTGCTTATATATAGAATCACTTCTTAAAGCTCTTAAAAGGAGTTGAAGAGAATGAAACCCTCGCGTCGTCGTCGTCGTCGTCGCTCGGCTCTGCTTCGGCTTTGGCTTTGGATTTGGATTTGGATTTGGATTTGGATTTTTGTCAATCGGATCGATAAGATTATTTTTTGGACAAATTTATTTTAATTATTTAATAATTAATTTAATGCCAAATTCACTACTGAAAAATACGCTAGAATCCTGCTTGAAGGTTCGAGGGGCCTCTTCTGCCCGCGTTTCTGCCGCGACCGTGGTAGAACCGCGGCAGGGCCAGGTTCAGAAAAGCCCCTCTAACGCGGTTTCTGCCGCGACGGGTAGAACCGCGGCACGGCAGCGTATTTCTTCTGAAAAAGGCACCTTTTCTAGACACCTCTTCTGATAATTGCCTATAAATTCTGAGCAAGGCTCCATTTTCTACACACGAAAAACACTCCAGAACTTCTTTCTTTTTCGAATATAACTTGCTCCCCTAAATTTCGGGGGGCCCAGTCTCTCTCTCTCAAAAATTCGTAATGTAATTTTTGCTCCGTTATTGAGTTCGTTTGGTATCCTGCAGTTTGTATGTTTGCCACTTGTTGCAGAAGGTTTTATTTCCGTTTTCCTGGGGAGGATTTAAATCCATTACGCTTTGGGCGTGATGAGGTTAAAAATTCCTTAAGGAACACACAAGAAAATTGTGGACTCGGAATATTTCTTAAACTCCTGTTTTCCAGTTTCTTTTATTTTTTTCTAAACAGTTTTTTCCTGATTTTTTGTTTAACACAGTAACGTTCACACTTAGAACAACATAAATATGTTTCTCAACAAATAATAAATACAATGCAATCAATTTAATCAGTCCTTCAAATATAAATCTTTCGCCTATTGAATCCTTCAAGTATATTAATCTCTAAGGTAATATGCTTTACAATAAATATATCTCTAATATTAACTTCCTTTCGAGTAAAGGTCACCTTGTGGACGGCTCATTTCCAAAATTCATAAATAATTAGATCTCAGGCCACCAAGAAACATTCACATTTCACGGCAACCTCTGTGCCCATATTTATATCACAATCGCACGGACAACTTCACGTGCCATTTAAATAACACCATAATAATTTCCCCCGGCGCCTTGTGCCCACAATATTTTCTGTCTCACATTGCACAAACATATTATTCTCATATTACTCAGTTCATTATGTTCCATACCCAATATAATTAAGAATTGTTCAAGGAGCCTCATTCACTTAACATTAAAAGTAGAGTACAACTTCCAAACTCAATTAGGATTATCAAACAAGAAAAGATGGGAAGTTTATTTTTTTTGAAAATCATTTGATAAAGAAAATACCCTTTTCAATCAAAGTACAATATCCGAATGAATCATACTTTTAATACGGAGAAATCAATAAATCAAAATATAGTACAAAATTCCTTTTAAGTAAAGTACAACCTCAAACGGTTTAAAGGAAAATTTAGTTGAGAAATCCGAGTTAAAAAATAAACAATTGTTGAAATTTGAAGTATTGAAAGCGATATATAAATGCGGCGAGGTATTGAAAAACCAATTACGGGTTTTCAACACAAAGGAATCACTCAGTAAGGAAAAATTTTTGAAACCGTTAAACACTTGAATTTGATAACAACAATTAAACACAGCAAACAGGAAAGTGCACGGCCTCACCCTTGTTACTTTACTCACGTTATCACCCATATAGAAATCAAAATTCACTTTATTCTTTCTTGTTGCGGCGTGCAACCCGATCCCAACCATATTTACTGTTTGCGGTGTGCAACCCGATTCCCAACCAATTAATATTGTTGCGCCAGTGCAACCCGATCCATTTAATATTGTTGCCGGCGTGCAACCCGATCCATTTAATATTTATTGCGGCGTGCAACCCGATCCATTTCATATTGTGCCAAACTAATCAAAAAAAGAATTCTCCTGGCAAGGAAACAATAAAGAAACAACCATATCCCGCAAGGGAGACAATATTCATAAAAAAATAACATCCCGGCAAGGGAGAACAATATCATAAACAATAACATCCGCAGGAGAAAATATCATAAACAATAACATCCTGGGCAAGGGAGGACAATATCATAAACAATAATATCCGGCAATTAGAAATAATATTAATAAGCAATAACGTCCCGGCAAAGGGACCAACAGATAGGAATGAATATGGTCCCGGCAAGGGAATCAGGCTATAATCCAAACTTGTACCTATAATTAACTTCACATGAAACCTCAACTTGAGCCACCGCTCTACCATGTTTCAACAATTAAATTCTAACTTGAGCCAACGCTCTACCATGTTCAATGTAACAATAATACTTCCACAAGTCATTATTCCCCAAATAGAATTTATCATATAGAGCATATACAATTTACGAAACGGTGTCAAGTTAATTCGAAGTATAAGACTCACGGCATGCTTGACACCAACGTAATAGATACTCGTCACCATGCCTATAGGTCGTACTCAACAAATAACACATAACAAATAGGACACAACTCCTAATCCTCAAGCTAAGGTTAGACCAAACAACTTACCTCGGGGCTTTGCTACCAATTCAAAATTACAACAAGCTTTGCCTCGCGAATTCGTCCGAAGCTTTCAAATCTAGTCAAAATACTCAACAACGAATCGTAGGAACTAATTCCATATGAATTTACACCATTTCCGAATTAAAATCTGAAATTTAGCTCAAAATTGCTCGTGGGCCACGTCAATGGAAACCCAACGAAACTCATAAAATCCGACAATCCATTTTCGATACGGAGTTCAACCATTACAAAAAATTATCGAATTTTCGATGTCAATATGGACCTTCAAATTCCTAAATTTTTATTTTTTGGAAAGTTTTACAAAACTACAATTTCTTTTCATCCAAAATCCGGAAAATAAACGATGAAATTGATATAGGATTTTATGAAATGTAATCACTTCCGGATATAGAGCACTTACCCAAGTCAAAAATCGCTGAAAAAACCCCTTTGAATCGCCAAATCCGAGCTCCATAGCTCCAAATGTGTTAAAAAATGGCTCAAACCAGGCAAGTCGCAGGTGTCAAATGTGACTTGTTTGGTACTTGCCGATTTACACTGCACCAGAACCACAGGCATTACCCGCCTTCAGTAAATCAATTGCATAATCTTTTTTGTACAAATTGTTCCAATGATGAAACAGGTTTGAAACATTAAAAACTAAACTCAAAGACCTTTCATTTGATAGGTTGTGCATCACATAACACCTTATATATATTAGATATGCTCGTGCCAAAAGTTGAGTTAGTGCGTACTCATTTGCAACTTTAGTTCTATTTATAAAATTTTCAACTTGGCTTTAGACTTAAAGGACTTTCCTTAGACCCCATATATCTTAATAGTTCACCTCGTTACACTTGCTATCATATCCAATTTGGTATCCATTCATGGTAATAGACCTCTTCCACATATAAGATAATATAATTTAGAACACGTTCAAACTTTAATTTATTTTCGCCAAAAATGCGTCGAATTGTCCTATGGACTTTCCAAATCCATAATTCGACACGTCTAAGTCCTTAATCACCATAGAAGCTATTGACATCATTAAAAATTCCATTTCAGGGTCGTTTGCTCAAAAGTCAATCTCTCCGGTCAACTCTTTCCATTTGAGCTTCAAAAAATAGGATTTGATTTTTCTTTAAATTTAACTCCGAATCTTACAAAAACCAAACTTGCCCATAACATGCGGGTCATAATGTGTTATTACGGAGCTTCTCGGGGTCTAAGCCTGAACGAGATGCAAAATTCTTAAAACGAAAATTCGGGTTGTTACATCCTCCCTCTTAAACAAACGTTCGTCCTCTGAACGTGCTAAGATTATTCTGAGGTTACCAAATTGATGTTTCTACTTTTACACATATACTCGTGGTTGATCCCAATTCCACATTCGAAATAAGTTCGACAATACAATTTTTCAATTGTGGCTAATTCTCTTTACCCATATTTGTAAACTTTAAGACCAAATTTCTTTACACTTCCGAACATTTCAAACAGGTCCGATTTTCACATTCATCACACGATCTGTCTTCACCTGGGCTATTTAGCAACTCGTGCCTACGCACGCATCAACTTTTAATAGCACTTAACAGTTGTTTACATCCTCCCCCCACTTAGGGTCATTCACCCTCAATAAGAAGTAGAGTCCGCTCTCAAAACACATATTGTAAACTTTTTTTTTCTTCGCACATCTCAATGTCCCAAATTTTCTAACTCTCAAAATTTTTTCAGAAAAATTCGGCAAAGTCTCCCCTTGTAATTGGGCCTATCCACCTGTCAGAGTAACACCCAAAACAACTTCCTAACAACACATCCACAACTCCAACAAAATTACCATAATGTATATATCAATTAACACAAATCTCCGCATTACAAGCGTGACATTATCATAAAGATATCTGGACATGAAACACATCATATGTATGACCATAACCACATCTCTGGCCTAATAGTTGTTTCATAATCGATTACAAATCGCCAATGTAATCTCATGCCAACAAAAATCTCGGTTTCAACCTCCATTTTCTAACAACGAGGCATGAAGACCGCAAAATTAATTACCCGAATTAACGAGTTCACATTTTAACGCCACCTGGGCACTTATCTTGTTGGGAAACAACTCAATAGTTATAATAACCAAAATAAAAAAAAAAAAAAAACTTTTTTTTTTTTAAAAAAAAAAATGGCAAATTATGCACAGAGATATTTCTACCAAAGAATTTTCAAAAAATAAGCCTCATAGGCATGACTCCCTATAAGTACTATAGTACTAATTTTTAATTTTCACAAGGGAGAATTTAAACACACAATTTTCACCACAAGGGACCTCGTCCTTATATGACATCCACCGCAGCTTGTAGCTTGGTTTAATATCTCACATCATATTAAAAATACGAGGATCTCCGTCCTCACTCCGTACCACAGTAATATGCACATTTATGCCAATTGAAATTTTTCATTTCCTTTATTTTTTTCTTCTAAATAAATTTCCTGTCAAACAAAACCACAACATTATAATGAACCCTTCACACTGAATAGGGAATAAAATTTCGCAATTTAAATCACATTTTTCCTGAAATTCACATCAAAACCCACATCACAAAAACTAATTTTAGTGACTAACACATAATGATAGACATTAGCTATCTCCTATTATCTCCAACAGGAGTATGCACATAAGTAAACTTAAGATTATGAAGCTCACTCTGAGTAGAACATTATTAAGGACTTTGGCCTCAATACTCATAACCGAATTTCAAGTTAAGGAAATTGTTCTTTATGATAACTCGAGTTCGTTTCTTGTAACGACCTCAGCTATACCATTAGCGAATATATCAATGGGTCGGCTCCACCTCTTAGGGCGCCATCTACCCGCTTTTTCCCTCCACCCCTATTGGTAGTGTAGGTAGGAGTAGTAACTTATAATGGAGTACGCTGGCACGTGTGCTCTTGATGGGAACAAGATTTTCTCCCAAGTCTAGGACAATTTCTCAGGATGTTCCTAGATCACCATATTCATAACAACCCATCGCAGTTTGACTGCTCATTTACTGAGTTCATACCGGATAACTTAAATAACCATTGCAAGAAATTCCATGCCACTGCCCACATTAAAAGTGATCGCCACGCGAGTGTTGTGATCAAACTTAAGCACTACGAAGTATGCTGGAAATTATTTCTGTGACCCTCCTGATGACTGAAATGTAGGAATTATTAAGGACGCGGGAATTCTCAAGTCCCATCATCATCCATTTCCAAAATTCTCATCTCTTTAATCATAATACAAGTTTTGGAAAACCTTTTAATACACATAAATACATCTCAAAGCCAAAATTGACATAACACATGACCCCGCAATTTAGATTTGTTTGATAGTGGACTCCCCTCACCTGGCACGCGAAAGCCATATGAAACATTCTTGCATGATTCACAATACTAACCTTTATTGCTCGTACGACACCGATCATAAGACACCTTCAAAGCCATTTATTTGGCGCATGTCATCTCGTGACGGTTAAACTCGTTTTCTCCAGTGTCTTGGCTGGTTAGTTAAGTAAACCCTTTGCTAAATAGAATTTCCCATACGAAACACAAAGTCTCTAATAATACTAACTATTTTTTTTGTTTTGATCTACATCCACCCTATGATGATTATGGTTACCCAATTAAACCTTCTTAAGATTGTACTTGTCAACCAGATGTCAAAACATATTGCATCCATATGCGCAAAACTGAAAGATCTCTCATACTTTCCGCATTCCCCAATTCTGGACGACACGGTGGTAATAGTAGTCGAGGAAACTTGGCTCCTTATAACCCCTTTACAGTATCACAAACCATTGGCGCAGGCGCAAATTCCAAACATGGGTAGAAGCAAAGAACATAAGATATACGCTTCAAAGCTGAATCATATCGCACGATAAGGAATTGAGAAGTGAGGTTATCCTAATAGTTCTTACCCTCTCGAAGATAAGTACATACGTCTTCCGTACCGATCCGCAAGACTCTACTAAACTCGCTTATGACTTGTAGCACCTATTGAACCTAAAGCTCTGATACAAACTTGTCACGACCTTAAAATCCCCCGAGGAGTCGTGATGGCACCTAGTGTTCTAAACTAGGTAAGCTACATTAACTGAATAATATGTATATTTACTAACCTTAATCTGAATAACTCTTAAACAATTGTACAATTCCCAAAACCAGTGTACAAGTCACAAGCCTATCTAAGGTATTTACAAAATAATATACCACTGCCCCGAAACAGAGCAAATGGAAGTAAACACAAATGAGGTGACCGAGACCTGCTGAACGCTATAGCAGGTTTTACCTTGAGTCTCCATCGCCTCGATGACCCGCACAGCCAACTATTCATCCTCCTGGATCTGTACACAAAAACGTACAGAAGTGTAGTATCAGGCACACCGCCTCCATTGCATGGTAAAGTGCTAGCCTACACCTCGGTTGAAGTTAAGTGACGAGGGCTAGGACCAGCTACCAAATAAACCTGTGCCCAATATAGCGTACAAAAAATAATAGAAGGCAGATAATAATGGAGGGCAACAATGATCAACCAGTGATATAAATTAGCAGGGCAACGAGAACATTCATAAATGTTTCTCAACAAATAATAAATACAAGTGCAATCAATTAAATCTCTTCTTTTTATATCTATACTATATTAAAAGCACGAAGGCCCTTAGCGAAATGTTGTTCGCCTTTTTTACCCTCTAAAACTTGATGTCATACTAGACGAATTAGTCATTTCATTATTTCTCCTAATTTTTTTAGGACTTTAAAATCACCTAAGATTTTTGTTATTATATCTTTTCTTAATCCTTTTTGAAGTATATATGTAAAAAGTCATAATATTTGGCAACATGTAACACATTAATTATCAAACCTAACGCGAGTAATTTTCCATCCAAAGAAAAGCTACATTTCCATTGTTAGATATCCTTCGACAAATACAAGAAGTATAAAAAGAAATCAAGAAAATTAGTTTAAAATTTAATTTTACACTCAAAATAGTTATTTAATTATTTTTCTAACTTTTAGGACGTTAAAATTAGCTGAAATTTTACTTATTATATTTTTTTATATTTGAAATATGTAAAAATCTTAATATATAGAGTTACATGACGTGTAATGTATTTATTAAATCAAAAGTAACGTGAATATTTGCCATTCAAAGCAAAGCTAAACTTCCGTTGTGATATCCTTCCATTGTGATATTACCATTGTTTCAGCTATCGTTTCTCTTTTACTATAATTTAAGGGTCTAAAAAAATAACTTTATCAATTAAAATTTGAATATTATAATAAAATAACAATAAACATTTGTTTTCTACCTTATTTTTTGTGACCTTTATTTTATATGACCATTCGATTAAAATTTTCATATGATAATCTACATATGAAGTCTTTTTTGTTTTGTTTTTCTTTTTATAATCATTCTAATAAATGACAACTTCCTATATTTACGTTATTTTTTATAAAGTATAAACTCTAATATTAGAGTATTTTTTAAGATTTATATTATTATTTATTTATGGAGCTAACGGGCTAAAAAGGATCAATGTTCATCATATTTAAGAACTTATACTTTTTATTTTATATTATTCAATAACTCATATTATCTAATATTTTTCGTATTTTTAAAAAAGTATATATTCATCGATATAGGGTACACGCGCAAAGCGTGTACCCTAATACTAGTTCTCTTATCAATTTGTATAATATTTATATAATGTCTTTCACCTTTTTTACCCTTTAAAAATATACTTTATATTGGACAAAATAGTAATTTGCTTATCTTCCTAATATTTAGGACTTCTGAATCAACTAAAACTTTATTTAATATCTTTCCTTATTTGAAATCTATAGAGAATAACTTTAAAATTAATTAAAATTTTACTATAACTATACTTTTTCTATTTAGGAAAAAAAGGAATAGAATAGGTGGATTATTTCGATAAATTTACGCTATTAATTTTCCTTTCCATTAAGAGTATTTTAATTTATTTGGCCAAGCTTGAAAACATTCACTTTAATTATACTATTCGTTTACCATTATTGCCGTTGAACCCTTTCCTTACAATATTTTCCAACGTGGTGAATTATTCAATATTTATTTTCTAAATTATTTAAATAAGGAAAAACATAATAAATAAAATTTTAGTTGATTTGGAAGTCCTAAATATTAGGAAGATTATCAAATTACTATTTTATCCAATATAAAATATATTTTTATAGGGTAAAAAAGGCGAACGACATTTCGCTAATGGCTTTCGTGCTTTTAATATAGTACTAGCTTCTATGTACGTGCCTCGCACGTAAAATCTTATTGCTAAAAAGAGAATGATAAAACAATTAAGCAACATAACTTGAGTCTTAATGGATAGTGTGAGGATATTCGTTACGTGAATTTTAATACTTTATATATGTCCTAGCATTTTCTTACGACATGACTTAGAAAAACAATTTATAAGAAAATCATCATGATATAATTCATTCAATTTATTTTCTTGATCAGTATTTTGAAATTTCTTATACCACTAATGTGTTGTTTAGACTATTTATTCATTGTATATTATGTAAAGAGGATGATTATACATTAAAATTAGAGATATTAGGGTGAACGTTCTGCCTCATCATATGTTTCTTATAGAATTAGAGCGATTAGGTTGAAAAGAAATATAATTTATGTCCCTTGATGTTTTCATCAAACCTTTTGAAGTCACTTGTACGCCAATATTTTGAGCTACTTTTATAGAGCTGAAATTTAGGTAGCAAACATATTTGACGGGTTCAAATTAAAATTGGTTATTCTCCAAAAGGATACAAACTTGTACTAAAAAGAAAATTTAACTACCAAAATTTCTGCTTTAATTTCTGCTTTAAAGACTCCTAGACTAAAAGGTGGGTATTTAATAGTGCCACTAAATAAGTATAAGTGCATAATCTACCAAAATTTTACGGACGTCATCTATATGAAACTAATATATACCGACATATGAAACTAATTGATCAAATCATTCCTTATCCAATAATAATAAAAATAATTTGCAAGAACACTGTAGGAGGTGATCTTTTTTCTATTATTGTAGATTTATGGTAAAATTTCGAGTATAGAAAACTCAAACCAAAAATTATATACCAATAATAGGAGGACTTCAAGCCGTTCCAATTGTAAGCAAAGTAGTTATCTTCTTCCTCCATTGATCAGTCGCGTCTCAAACCTTCTAAAAATGTGATGCTATGATTGCAACACTGAAAGTTTTATCCTTCAATATCTGGAGTTACGATTCTCGAATTGAAACTCTAAGTGCATTTTTTCATTAATCTCTATAATAATTGATTAAAAGAAAATACCGCTTTATGGACTATAAATTAACATAGTCATCCTTATAACACAATAAAGTATAAATTTTTATCCAGACTGCATACCTCAAAAGTAGACCATATTGAATTAATAGAATCTAACAATCGTGAATAGAAATTTTACCGTAACATGATGATTCTCCGGTAACTTATCAACATGAAATATGTGAAATACATAATTTATAAAAAGGCTGGCAAATATTATAAAAGTCAATATCTGCTTTGGAATACTGATGAGAACTTCAAATTAATTTACCAGTTGAGTGTCACGACCTAAAAATCCCTCCGAAGGAGTCGTGATGGCACCTAGTCTCTAAACTAGGTAAGCCTAACATTAACTGGGATAATATGTATATTTACTAACCTTAATCTGAATAACTCTTAACAATTTACAATTCCCAAAATCGGTGGTACAAGTCACAAGCCTATCTAAGAGTAATTTCACAAAATAATATACCACTGCCCCGAAACAAAGGAGCAAATGGAAGTAAATACAAATAAAGGTGACTCCGAGACCTGCGAACGCTGTAGCAGGTTTACCTTGAGTCTCCACCGCGATGACCCGCACAGCAACTATCAATCCACCTGGATCTGTACACAAAAACGTACAGAAGTGTAGTATCAGCACAACCGACCCCATGTGCTGGTAAGTGCCTAGCCTAACCTCGGTGAAGTAGTGACGAGGCTAGGACCAGACTACCAAATAAACCTGTGCAATATAGCGTACAAAATAATAGGAAGCAGATAATAATGGGGGCAACAATGATCAACCAGTGATATAAATAGCATGCAACTTAGTGTTGGACTTTAAGCCATTGGGCTTTAAAGTAGAAGAAGTGTGAATTGGAAATGGAGGGAAATAAAATGGAGGGAAATTGAAAATTTGAAGAAGTGAACTTTTGTCTTGCACTTTGTCCCTCATTGGTGAGGGACAACCACATTTGTGTGCTTATATATAGAATCACTTCTTAAAGCTCTTAAAAGGAGTTGAAGAGAATGAACCCTCGCGCCGTCGTCGTCGCTCGGCTCGGCTTCGGATTTGGATTTGGATTTGGATTTGGATTTGTCAAATGATCGATAAGATTATTTTTGGATAAAATTTATTTAATTATTTAATAATTAATTAAATGCCAGAATCCTGCTGAAGGTTCAGAGGGCCTCTCTGGCCGCGGTTCTGCCGCGACCGCGGTAGAACCGCGGCAGGCAGGTTCAGAAAGCCCCTCTGACCGCGGCAGGCAGCGTATTCTTCTGAAAAGGCACCTTTTCCAGACACCTCTTCTGATAATTGCCTATAAATTCTGAGGCAAGGCTCCATTTTCTACACACGAAAAACACTCCAGAACTTCTTTCTTTCTGAATATACTGCATCCTAATTTGCAGTCTCTCTCTCTCAAATTCGTAAGTGTGATTTTGCTCCGTTCTTTGAGTTCGTTGGTATCCTGCAGTTTGTATTGCCACTGTTGCAGGAAGGTTTATTCCGTTTTATCCTGGGAGGATTTAATCCATTACCTTGGCAACGTGTGAGGGGGTTAAAATTCCTTAAGGACACACAAGAAAATTGTGGACTCGGAATATTTCTTAAACTCTTCTGTTTTTCCAGTTTCTTTTATTTTTTCTAACAGTTTTTCCTGATTTTTGGTTTAACACAGTAACGTTCACAAGCTTAAGGAATTTTATACTAACGTTTCTGTGTTGAAACATATATTAAACTGTTATTCATATTTTGTATATTGTTTTGGAGACTAAAGCCTTGTTGCTTTCTACTCCAATAATTCTTTTTGTCCGGTTTAAAGTACATAAAAACTTTGCCGGAATAATAAACGTACGGGTTTGAAGTATATAAAAACTTC
The DNA here is from genome assembly GCF_001879085.1 of Nicotiana attenuata. Taxonomy (NCBI): domain Eukaryota; kingdom Viridiplantae; phylum Streptophyta; class Magnoliopsida; order Solanales; family Solanaceae; genus Nicotiana; species Nicotiana attenuata. Next base: position 1,291 of record NW_017671726.1, on the reverse strand, counting down.
ACCATTGTTACGTGTTGTATGTTTGGTTTGATATTTAGTTTGAAGATATCAAAACTTCACTGATTTAACAAAGTTCTGTATTGTTTTCAACTTTACAGAAATATGACGAATGAAAACCAAACTAATGGAAGTGTTGCGGGAACGGGTGCTACTGTTACGAGTGTTGCTGCCTCGTCAAGCCGTTCTACTCCTGCTCATGCTATGGCACCGGCAGAAAAACCCGAAAAGTTTTCCGGTATTGACTTCAAACGCTGGCAAATGAAGATGCTCTTCTATCTTACTACGTTGAGTTTGCAACGTTTCATCAAAGAGGATCCTCCGGTCATGGCTGAAAATACTTCGGATGATGAACGACTTGTTGTAACTGAAGCATGGAAACATTCTGATTTTCTGTGCAAAAATTACATTTTGAGTTGTTTGGAAGATGGCTTGTACAATGTCTATAGTGTCATGAAACTTCAAAAGCGTTATGGAATGCGCTTGAGAAGAAGTACAAGACTGAGGATGCCGGACTTAAGAAGTTCGTGGCTGCAAGGTTCTTGGATTTCAAGATGATTGACACTAGGTCGGTCATAACTCAAGTCCAAGAACTACAAGTCATTGTACATGACCTCCTTGCTGAAGGTATGGTCATAAATGAGGCCTTTCAAGTCGCTGCTTTCATTGAGAAGTTACCTCCGCTGTGGAAGGATTTTAAGAACTATCTTAAATACAAACGGAAGGAAATGACACTAGAAGACTTGATTGTTCGTTTGAGGATAGAAGAGGACAACAAAAATGCTGAAAAGAAGTCACGTGGACACTCGACAATAATAGGGGCAAACATTGTTGAGGAGGCACCACAAAATAAGAAGAGGAAGAAAGCTTCTGGACCAAAGAATTACCCAAGCAAGAAGAAGTTCAAGGGTAATTGCCACAACTGTGGAAAATCTGGGCATAATGCAGTGGATTGTCGTGCGCCAAAGAATGATAAGAAGAAAAAGAATCAAGCCAACATGGTTGAAGATGAAATGGAAGACTTGTGTGCCATGTTGTCTGAATGCAACTTGGTAGGAAATCCGAAAGAATGGTGGATAGATTCTGGAGCCACCCGCCATGTTTGTGCTAACAAGGAGTTATTTTCTTCTTATGCCCCCGCAGGTCCCGACGAGACAATCTTCATGGGAAATTCATCTACGGCCAAAATTGAAGGAGTTGGTAAGATTGCGTTGAAGATGACGTCGGGAAAAATGTGACTCTAAACCAAGTCCTCCATGTTCCAGAAATTCGCAAGAATCTGTGTCGACTTCAC
>NW_017671725.1:213221-257741 GCF_001879085.1 Nicotiana attenuata | reverse complement strand
GGCGGTACTCGGATAGCGTATTATCAAGAGCTTCGGATTAATTATCTGCGGGGCTTTTTGCCATAATTTCCATTCAAGGAAACGGTGTAATGACACAACGGAAAGTGTGATTTCTCTGAGAAACGGTGGGGTTTTTTCGAAGAAAGGGAGTGCCTTCTTCAGAAAGGTCCAGAAAAATGCCTTGCAAATGATCGAAAGTTGGATCAAGTTAAACCCTTCCCCCTATTAATAGGGTTTGGGTGGCGTGACATCGAAGAGGCGGAATTCAACGGCGCGGGAAACGACATCAGAACACCTTTTTTTGCTTCCTCGGGAAGACCGCGTAATGATGACGCCGTGCGGTGTGAATGACGTCACTTTGAAAAGAAACTGCCGTCGCATTTCAATTAACTCAAAATGTTCCATCGTTCACTCCTCAATTCCTGCAGCCGTCTTAAAGCATGGTCAATTCCTTCCAGAATAAGGTTTCAACGGTTTCCGTCCCATCGGGGACGCACCTCGATGCGTTCCGGGAACGGAGGGACTAACATGTATGGGTCAAATTCTTCCCATTACGTCTCCACGTTGGTAAGGAAACGACCAAGAATATACGCTAACCAAGTGGGGCAACGACCTAAGAATGTCGGCGGTGAAGTGCAATCAATCGGTTCGTCGGTCTCTTCTCGAAGGAACGTGACCATCTTCTGGTATTATTTTATTATTTATTAGGAGGGTCCTCCTTATATATAAAGGAGGGATCCAATGGAGAAGGAAAAGTATTTTTTTATTGAACAAGCGCTCTCGTCTCTACCCCTTCTTCTCTTCTCTCTCTGAATATCCAATCTAATTGGAAGCTATGAGACAAATATTAATACACATATCATAGGTCTTATTTCGTTCGATTAGCGATTGATTTTGATTCACTTTGATTGGTTCTCACTTAATAAGGTTAAATATAGTATTTTTAGTCAAACAATGAGAAGGCAGAAATCAGACCTTTGTATTACATGAATTGAAGTTGAAAAATATATAAGCTTAGCAACTGGGCAATTCCGGACCGGAGCTTTTTACTTGCTTAGTTATAAGTGATAATGGGAGCAAAGTGAAGAAATCTTGTCTGCAAACTAATGAGAAACTCTTTGATTACTTTTCCATCTGGCGGTGATGAGGGAGACGGAGAAGAGGAACTCACTCCCTTTACCGTGGACAACGTGTTACCGAAGCAACTTCTTGTTATGAGAGACTTCCAAAAGGATTCCCCCGCGCAACCCTCGGAGAGTTCTGAGTTATCGCAGGATGACTTAGATGACCTTCGCACATTGTTCGGCATACCTGCTCATGTGGAGATGGTCCCGGCGGGGACGGATTATGCGAACGTCCACAGACCGGGATATTGCTCGTTCTATGAATATCCTTTTTTAATTGGTTATGGTCTTCCCATCTTTCCCTTGGCGGAGGAGCTTTGCCGCTTTTACGACATGTGTCCATCCCAACTTACTCCGTACACCTTAAAAGTATGCAGGATAATGTCTACATACGCAGAGCTGGCTAGGTGCGAGGTCTCCGTCCACCACCTTTTGCAGTTGTTCAGCGCCAGTTATCTAAGGGGTACCGTGCTACATTTGAAGAGCCGTGGTTCGAAGGGGCTGGTCGTCAAGAGCGATGACCGACCCAGCCGCGGTTATTGGCGTAGGTACTTCTTTATTAAAATGGAGCACCTGGTGTCTGACCCTGTCGGTTTCCCAAAGAGGTGGAATTCGGAACGTAAGCGTTTCCATCCGTCGAATTCTTTATCATACGTGACCTCAGCGGTTCTGGTCGCACCATCGTTATGACTTTTTCCTTCTATTTTGCAGCAATAGCTCATGCACCCCGGTTCATCACTGGTATCAAGCAATGGGTAGCCGGTTTGCTGCCTTACGCGGAAGAAACCCGCACATGGTCCGCATTCCTTCAAGAAGAAGGCGACGATATCTACCCCCGCTCGATCGGATATTGGCCCGGATGCTCGGGAGATACTTTGCCCATCTGTCAGGGAGGGTGTTCCCGTAGTTCCTTTACAAGGGGTTACGCCTGTGGAGGCGACTACGAATGAGGCGACACCTTCGACACCATCTCCGCAGCCTGCGGATGAGCCTTCCGAGGGCGGGGAGCCTGAGGAGAGAAAAAGGCGGAGGCTTGAAACGGGCAAGGCGGTAGCGACCGAGGATGAGAGGAGTAACGTGCCTCGTCAAACGCCTATACCCGTCTTCATGGCCGACGCTATTCGTACGCGGAGGCCGTCCCATCAGGCGAGCGCGGCTGCCAATGCCAGCTCAGTTCGTGCTGCTGAGGTTGGCTCGACATTCGCCGTTGGCGGGGATGCTGAGGGATCAGACCCTGAGATCGCCCAAGAAGATATGGACGAGATGGCGAAAGGCCTCACGCATGTGGAGATGACGGCGGACGGGTCCGATCGCCGAATCGTGATTCCGGGGGCTTATAACTTATTGCAACACAGCGAGCAGGCGGCGTTGGAGATGGCTTTATTATGTGCCGCCCCCGAGTGTGAAATGCTAAAGGTTGTCAGTGATGCGGAGCTATCTCGAAGGGTTGCCGACATGACTTTACAGGTAAACTTCTGTTCTTCCGCGTGTTGTGAGGTTGACTTTGATGTGTACTAACTCATGTTTTCTCCTTAGACCCTTGTTTTGGAGGCGGAGAGGAGGCGTCGCGAGCAGAAGAAAGCGACCATTTTCAATAAAATGGTGAAGAAGTATAAGAGGTGCCGCTCCAAGCATCAGGCGGCGGTGGACCTTTTCCAACAGGACCCCAAATTTCGAGTGTTCCGGGAAGGTCTTGAACAGAAGGAGGTGCAATTGAAGCGCAGGGTGGCCGAGTTGGAGAAGACTGATGAGGAGTTGGTGAAGGCTGTGGCTCGTAATAGTGAGCTGGAATCACTCCTCAAATCGAGGGAAGAGGAGTTGGAGCTTAGTCGTGGGGTGGCGGCGGAGGTTGCCGATTTGCACCGTAGGGTGGCGGCCTTGACTGCCGAGCTCGAAGTCAAGGTGGCAGAGGTCGACACTCTTAGGCGTACTGTCCCCCCAAGGCCTGGAGACATGGCTCGACCCTTTTTTTCCCCGCTCTTGTCTGACGAGGATGCGCGCCGCGATGCACATGAGATGTGGGTTTATGCGGAGGCCCGACTAGACGTATACAAGAAACTTCTCGTTGCAGGTCGTGCCACTGAGGAGGAGGTTCAGGAGCAGTGGCGTGAGGCTCGTGCTGCTCGGGCAGTCTACGGATATAGTTCCGACTTCCCTGACCGGGAGGGCTATGCTTTAGAGGACATTAATCGGCTGGATTCCGACTCCTGGTTCAATGAAGCTTACCGCCTCGGTGGTGACGGTCGAGATGGCGAACAGACGGGGGGCGATGGGCATGATGGCGAGGCTCCTTAAAATTTGTATATGTTTTGCTTTTTGTAGAATGTAATGGGGGCCCTTTTGCGGGACTGAATGTATATACTTTTTTGTCACAATGTATGAATCATACTGTTGCTGTTAATTCTTTTTGTGTGATTCTTTGTTTTTCGGAACTTCACCTTCGCAGAGCTGGTATCTGTCTGTTTGTAGAAGATTCGTCGCCTCTCTGGGTAACGCCGAAGTGGTACAGGCAGTCTCGGGGATGGTCCCCTGGGGCTAACCGCCGTCGTAGATAAGTCGAAACCCGATCTTAGTGAATAAACAAGACGAAATCTTAACCGTTGTTTGAATGTTGTTCGTCGTAATCGAGCTTAACTGACGTTTAATGGCGATGGCTTTTGCCAAGGGGGTTACTTTAACTGTCATTGAAGTGTCATCCGTCGTCGTTAAGCGGGGTCGGCGTTTATTGGTGATGGCCTTAGCCAATAGGATGTAACTTCAACTGTCGTTGAAGTGCTATCCGTCGTCGTCGAGCAAGGTCGACGTTTAATGGCGATGGCCTTAGCCAATAGGATGTAACTTCAACTTTCATTGAAGTGTTATCCGTCGTCGTCGAGCAGGGTCGACGTTTAATGGCGATGGCCTTAGCCAATAGGATGTAACTTCAACTGTCATTGAAGTGTTATCCGTCGTCGTCGAGCAGGGTCGACGTTTAATGGCGATGGCCTTAGCCAATAGGATGTAACTTCAACTATCGTTGAAGTGTTATCCGTCGTCATTGAGCAGGGACGACGTTTAGAGGCGATGGCCTTAGCCAATAGGATGTGACCAACCGTCGTTGAAGTGCTATCCGTCGTCGTCGAGCATGGTCGGCATTTAATGGCGATGGCCTTAGCCAATAGGATGTAACTTCAACTATCGTTGAAGTGTTATCCGTCGTCGTCGAGCAGGGTTGACGTTTGATGGCGATGGCCTTAGCCGTTTACATAATAGAGATGGTGGCCTTAGCCGTTTACACAATGGAGATGGTGGCCTTAGCCGTTTACATAATGGAGATGGTGGCCTTATCCGTTTGCACAATGGAGATGGTGGCCTTAGCCGTTTACATAATGGAGATGGTGGCCTTAGCCTTTTACACAATGGAGATTCAACTAGGCTAGTCCCTTTATTATATCGGCCCGGAGATCATGTCGAGTGGGTGATATGATTAACTTGTCCTCAGATACCCCCGGGTGTCCCCTCTGCCACCTCGTTAAAAACCTCCCCGAGAAAACCCAATTGGGATAAAACTCGGGTAAGGGAAAAAGAGTACGACTCGGGAGACGCCTTTTAGAAATGAAAGTACTTGAGGTGGGCGATGTTCCAGTTGTTTTGGAGTGTTTTGTCTTTCATTGTTTCCAACTGGAATGCTCCTTTGCTCGCTGTTGCTGTGATTTTATATGGTCCGTCCCAATTGGCGCCCAGTTTCCCTTCGCTCGGGTCTTTTGATGCCAACGTTTTGGCTTTGAGGACGTAATCGCCCACTTTGAGTGGTCTTATTTTGGCTTTTTTGTTGTAATACCTTTCGACCTGTTGTTTTTGGGCCGCCATCCTTATGTGGGTCATGTCCCATCGTTCTTCGGCCTCATCGAGGTCTTGAAGTCTATTCATGTCGTTATCTGCTCCGCTGGTATGGGAATACCTCAGGCTCGGTTCTTCGATTTCGACGGGTATAACCGCGTCGGTTCCGTAGACCAGTGAGTATGGCGTTTCCCCCGTGCTGGATTTGGGGGTGGTCCGATGTGCCCACAGCACTTCCGGTAGTAGTTCGGGCCACAGCCCTTTGGCTTTTTCGAGTTTCTTTTTCAGTATGTTAGTATCGTTTTGTTGGAAGACTCTGCTTGGCCGTTGGCGGCGGGGTGATATGGCGTGGAGAGTATTCGCTTGATGTGCCATTTCTCGAAGAACTCGGTTATCTTTTACCAATAAATTGGGGGCCATTGTCGCAACTGATTTCCTTGGGGATGCCGAAACGGCATATGACGTTTTTCCATATGAAGGTGATGACTTCCTGTTCGCGTATCTGGGTGTACGCACCTGCTTCCACCCACTTGGAGAAATAGTCAGTTAAAACTAACAGAAATCGTACCTTTCCTCGTCCCGCTGGTAGGGGGCCGATTATGTCCATTCCCCACTTGATGAAGGGCCATGGTGAGGTTACTGAGTGGAGAGGCTCCCCCGGTTGATGTATCATGGGGGCATACTTTTGGCACTGTTCGCACCTGCGGACGTACTCTACTGCCTCTTTTTTCATAGTGGGCCAGTAGTAACCGGCTCGAACGATGCAAAGGACGAGGGCGCGATTACCTGTATGGGCACCGCAGTGACCCTTGTGCACCTCTTCGAGCACTTGCCTCGTTTGGTGCGGCCCTAGGCACTTAGCGAGGAGTCCGCCAAACGTCCTTTTGTAGAGATCGTGATTTATCAGGCTGTATCGGGCGGCTTGTACGCGGAGCTTCTTGGCTTCTTTTTTGTCGAGTGGGAGTGTCCCGTCCTGCAGATAGGAGACAAACTGGTTGCGCCAGTCCCAAGTCAGATTTAAAGAGAGTACCTCAGCGTGATCGATGGTTGAATGGAGGAGGGTGACCACACTTTCCCTGTTGATATTTTTAGTAGCTGCGGCCAGTTTTGCTAACCCGTCTGCTTTGACATTTTGCGCCCCAGGGATCTGCTCAAAGCGGCACTCGTCGAACTCAGGCATCAACTTGTGAATTTCGGATTGGTATTTTTATAGTCTATGCTCCTTAATTTGGTAAGTCCCGGTGACCTGGTTTACCACGAGTTGGGAATCGCAATGGAGGATGGGTCGTCGAGCCCCGTATTTGATGGCTAACCTCATTCCTGCAATCACAGCCTCATACTCGGCCTCATTGTTAGTCATCTCGGGGCATCGTATGGACTGACGAATTATTTCGCCTGTGGGGACTCTGAGAACGAGTCCCAGTCCCGATCCCGAGGCATTAGTGGCGCCGTCAGTGTAGAGGGTCCAAAGGTCGGTACTAGGGGAGGCACGAATGGCCTCCAGTTCCGCCTCCGGCAATATCTCTGTACTGAAGTCAGCGACAAAGTCGGCAAGTACCTGCGACTTGATGGCATTTCTTGGGTGATAGGATATGTCGTGCTCGCTGAGCTCTATGGCCCATCGGGCGAGCCTGCCCGACAGCTCAGGCTTGTGTAGGATGCTTCTCAGAGGGAAGGTCGTTATTACTTTTATGGGGTGGCACTGAAAATAGGGTCTAAGCTTTCGTGAAGCTACGACCAGTGCCAGGGCCAACTTCTCGAGGTGTGGGTACCGCGTTTCGGCATCCACTAGGGTTTTGCTGATATAATAAATAGGAGATTGCGTACCTTTGTTTTCGCGGACCAAGACTGCGCTGACAGCGACTTCTGACACCGCCAGATATACCAGCAAAGATTCGCCTGGGTTCGCTTTGACTAGCAACGGTGGCGAAGATAAGTATGCTTTTAATTTTCTCAAGGCCTCGACGCATTCCTCGTTCCACTGCAGCCCGTGATCTTTTCTCAACACGTTGAAAAACTTATGGCACCTGTCGGAGGATTGCGAGATGAACCTGGATAGGGCGGCTATGCGTCCTGTCAGCTTTTGTACCTGCTTTTTACTGCTCAAAGTTTCAGGTATTGCGTCTATTGCCTTGATTTGGTCCGGGTTGACCTCGATACCTCGTTGTGATACGAGGAAACCCAAAAACTTCCCCGAGGCCACGCCGAAGCGCACTTTTCCGGGTTCAACTTCATCCCGTATCGTCTTAGTATCTCGAAGGCTTCTTTCAGATGGTCGATGTGGTCTTCTTTCTTTGCTGACTTTGCTAGCATATCGTTGATATAGACCTCCATGGTCTTGCCCAGCTGTTCCTTGAACATTTTGGTAACCAGTCTCTGATATGTTGCCCCTGCGTTTTTGAGTCCGAAGGGCATCACCTTGTAGCAATACGTCCCTTGGTGGGTGATAAAAGTTGTCTTTTCTTGGTCCTCCTCGGCCATCATGATCTGGTTGTAGCAAGAGTAGGCATCTAAGAAGCTTAGCAGTTCATGTCATGTCGTGGCGTCGATCAACTGATCGATGTGGGGTAATGGGAACGAATCTTTCGGACATGCCTTGTTAAGGTCGGTGAAATCCACACACATTCTCCATTTCCCATTTTTCTTTTTGACCATGACAACATTGGCGACCCATTGGGGGTACTTTGATTCTCTGACGGACCCGTTGGCTAGTAGCTTGTCTACTTCTTCACTGACCGCCTCGTTGATTGCGGCGTTGAACTTTCTTCTAATTTGCCGCACGGGCGGATATAGTAGGTCGACGTTCAGCTTGTGAGCGGCAATGTCTTTCGGGATTCCCGGCATATGTGAATGAGAAAAGGCAAATAAATCTGCGTGGTTAGTTAGAAATTCATGGTACTTACTTGGATCGCAGAGGCTGTGCCCAATGTAGGCTTTCTTTGTGTGGTCTGTGTTGTCCAATTGGACTGGGTCGAGATCTTCGATCGTCGCTTTGCAGGCTTCTACGACGTTAGGATCTTTGATGGCTTCCATCGTCGGGTCGACCTTAGTCCCCGACATGGCTGATTGCTATGCCTCCGCACTTGCTCCTTTCAACTGTTTGGTGTGGGTACAGTCTTGAGCGATTCAGTAGCATTCTTGTGCGGTGCGCGGCTCGCCCCGAATGCTAGATACTCCCCATGGGTTAGGAAACTTGATCACTTGGTAGAAGCTTGAAGGGACTGCTCGCATGGCATGTATCCAAAGGTGTCCTATGATGGCGTTGTAGGCCGTCTCTTGGTTCATGACGTGGAAAGTGGTTTCCAACGTGACTCCCCCCGCTAAAACCGGAAACGATATCTCCCCGGAGGTCCGTTCTACTGCATTGTTAAAACCTGTTAGTGTTATGCAACGCGGTATTATCTTATCTTCGAGTCTCATTTGCACGAGGACCCTTGGATGGATAATACAGGCGCTGCCTCCGTCGTCAACCATGATTCTCTTAACATCAGTATCGACAATATGTAAAGTTATGACCAAAGCATCATAATGAGGAAAAGACAAACCGTCGGCATCAGACTTATCGAAGGTGATACTTTCTTCGAAGTTGTCATACCATTCGTGGGCTATTGTTCGTTTCAATTTGTGCGTGGTTGTGAACTTTACGTGGTTGATTGCTGAATCATCACCGCCTCCGACGATTATGTTTATGGTGCATACTAGCGAAGGCGGCTTTGGCGGCCCATGGGGTTATTCCCACCCTCGTGCGAAGTTGGTCTTTCCCTTATCGCTAAGCAGCTCCCTCAGGTGTCCTTGGTTTAGCATCCTGACTACCTCTTGTCGTAGACCTATGCAGTCTTTGGTTTTGTGTCCCCTTTCCTGATGGAACTCGCACAGGACGTTCGACCTCCTTGCGGTAGGATCTGATTTCATTTTCTGCGGCCATTGCACCTTGGTGCCCAGCTTCTCCAGTGCGTACACTATTTCTGAAGGAGACACGCAAAAGTTATGGGCAGATAATAGAGGGGGCATACCTTTTTCATCCGGAGTGGAGCGACATGTCGTTGCAATGCCTCCGTGTGCCTCGGTGGCGGTGGATGAGAAGACTTAATGTAGGGCTGATGCCTTTCTTTGTTGAAGCGCAGGAGTTGTTCCCGTCGCCCGTCGTTATGTCGATCCCTTCTTGTTTTTGATTGTATCGCCGTTAATCGTTGGGTCGGTCCGTTGAGGTCGTCCTCATCCGCTCCTACTTCGGCACAGTAGGCGTTGTGGATCTCTTCCCATGTGGTGGGGGGATATTTCATGAGTCGGCTCAGTAGCTTTTTAGTCGCCCTCGAACCATCTCTGTTCATCCCGTTTTGGAAAGCTGCGACTGCCATGCCTTCCGATACATTTGGTAGGCTCATCCTTACTCTGTTGAATCTGGCCAGGAAGTCCCTGAGTCCTTCTCCTACGGTTTGCCTGACAGCGAAGATATCGTTGACCCTGGCCTCTGCTTTCTTTGCTCCTGCATGGGCGGTGGCGAACTTATCTGCCATTTCTTCGAATGTTGATATCGTCCTAGCTGGTAGCTGAGAGTACCATGTTAGGGCCCCCCCTGTCAACGTTTCTCCAAACTTTTTCAGCAACACGGATGGTACTTGTTCTTTTGACAAATCGTTACCCTTCACAGCGTGTCACATAATGGATGAGGTGGTCTTCGGGATCCGTGGTCCCGTCATATATCCTCAAGTAAGGTGGCATCTTGAAGGTTTTCGGGATCGGGTGAGGGGCAGCCTCCTCGTTGTACGGCTGTTCGACGAATCTTCCTACGTCGCGTTTTGGCAATAACTTCGGAGCAGTAGGAATTTTGTCCACTCTTTCCTGGTACTCTTTCATTTGATCTCGAAGTGCCTTGTTCTCATTTTCCATTTGTTCCATCTTCTTAAGGATGGCTGCGAGTGCACCATCATTGGCCTGGACATCGATGTGGGTGTTATTTGCTCGTACAATATCGGGTTCACTGGTGGTAGCGGCGATGTCTGCCACTGACGGATTTCTAATGTTGCTTTGGGGTGAGTTTTCAAGCAAGCTACCTAGAGTATTCATCAACCACTCTTCCAGCAGTTTCTTGACCCTCGGAGGTGGTGTTTCTTTGACTGCGGATGTAGAGGCTCCTTTTTCGTGCAAGATTGTCAGGTCTTCAGATGAAGAGGGTGAGATCTCTCCATCCGGCGCACTACCAGGTGTTGTACTCAGGATGTTCTCTCTACCGGCCTCGTTAAGAGGGCCTATGAGATTGGCTGTGACGCCTGCTATTGCTTTCATTCTTGCGTCATTTTCTGCCATTTTTGGCTTCTGTATTGTGTGAAGAACGGTAGTTCGTTGTTTTTTTTTTTTTTTTTGATATTCTAGGTGCAAATTATGATTTCGATTGCCGAAATCCCCACAGAAGGCGCCAAATTGTTTGGCTCAAAAGATACTATATACCTTATAAGTGAGAACAATCAAAGTGAATTAAGGATCAATCGTAATCGAAGATAATAAGACCTAGATATGTGTATTATATTTGTTATAGCTTCCAATAGATTGGATATTCAAGAGAGAGAGAGAGAGAGAGAGAGAGAGAGAGAGAGAGAGAGAGAGAGAGAGAGAGAGAGAGAGAGAGAGGGGTAGAGAGAGAGAGCTTGTTCAATAAAAAATACTTTTCCCTTACAGCATTGGGATCCTCCTTTATATAATAGGAGACCCTCCTTAAAATAATAAAATAATACAGAGATTGGTCACGTTCCTTCGAGAGAGACGACAGAACCGATGATGCACTTCATGCCGACATTCTTAGGTCGTGCCCTCACTTCGGTTAGCGTATATTCGTTGGTCGTTCCTACCAACGTAGAGACGTAATGGGCAGAATTTGACCCTATACACTCACTATGTTGCTAGCTTTGGATATCATGTTTGCTTCTGTCCATTGAAACTATTTGCTAAACCTCATGGTGAAGTTCATTGGAGTGTCAATTTTAAAGTATTAGCTAATCTCTTTAAACTTTATGAATAACATTGTAAATATGTTCTTAAACGCTAGTATATGCATGCTTTATCATGCCTTCGTTTTCAGTTGTTTATATCTCTTAGTATTTAATTGATCCCACTTAATCTTTATTTTTAGCTATATCTGGACACAAGTTCTAATATAGGAGTAAAGGTTATTAATTTCATGCATCCATACATTTAAAGTTGGTTATAAGTTTACTGTTTGTGAAGTTCTTGGGCTAAGTAAAGCTTTGATCTGTCACGGTGCCAAATGATGTTTTCTAAAATGACTGTAGCAAGTATAGTTGGAGCTAAACAGAAAAGCTAATATCATCCTTCTCTTAATGATATGAAGCATAGTTGGTAATGTTCTTTATCCATGGTGTGGTAGGTGTGCTATGAGTAATTGCTATAGCTTACAGAAAGATCATGAAACTGCTCTTAAAAATTTTCAGCGAACTGTACAACTAAATCCTAGTAAAGCCTTGATCTTGGCCTTACAATAATCTCAGAGTTTAGGAAGAATAATGAACATCGTTAGAGTGCTTTAGGCGCGTTTTAAATTTAGTATCGTGATTGTGTACACGTTCGCTTGACATAATTATGATCTTCCACAAATAAATCAAAGTACGCGTTCACGTGACTTTGGCCTAACAATCTTAATATTAATAGTTATTAATTGTTTACACGTTCGCGTGACACGAGTACGATTTAAAAATGAATATTCGTAGAAAATGCTTTAGGCACGATTTAATCTATCATCGTGATTATGTACACGTTCATGTGGCATAATTACGATTTTTAAAATAAATTGAGGTATGCGTTCGCACAACTTCGGTCAAATATTCGTAATAATAAAGTGTTATTAATTGTGTACATGTACGCATAACATGATTTTTGACGCGCCAAACAAAAAGAGTACACGTACACGTGACTTGTTTCGAGATAAATCCATAATCACGAATAATCAAGTAATTAAAAGCGGTAAAACAGTAAATGTACTAAACTAAGTAATTAAACAATTTAATTAAGCCAGGTATGGTTAAAAGCGACCGTGCTAAAACTAAGAAACTCGGGAGTGCCTAACACCTTCTTCCGGGTTAACAGAATTCCTTACCCGGTCTTCTGTGTTCGCATACTTTAGAACAGAGTCAAATTTCCTCGATTTGGGATTTAAAATAAACCGGTGACTTGGGACACCATAATTATTCCAAGTGACGACTCTGAATTGAATAATAATCCCATTTTGATTTATGTCACTTTAATTGGAAAAACTTCCTATCCCTTCGGGAAAAAGGAGGTGTGACAACAGCGCATCTCTATTTCAAATATCTGGGACTGTATCTAGGATGCATTACTGGCGTGAGGTCTGCCTCCGCAAATAATGAATGCTTTTGCTCAAGAAGCTGTTAAGGCAAGCCTACACAAGTACATTCTTCATGCTTCACAAGATCTGCAGAGGCAGATAGTTAATACTGTTCTGAATTTTGAAGAATTGAATCTCTGTCCACGTCTGGATGAGAGTCCGAAGCTATTCTTCTGAAGGTATTGCAAACTTTCCTCCAAGTTAGACATGACACTTAATTTGAAAACCATATATTATGTTGCGGAATATCTTGAGTTAACTAGCATACAATCACACACAAAGCAAATAGAGAAGAAAAATCAACACAAGGATTTAACGAGGTTTGGCTAAGCCTAATCCTCGGGGCAAAAGAAGAGAGAGTTTTCCACTATGAATGAGAAAACAAGCACAATACAATCATTAGAATCCCCAACTACAACCCCGCACTCATAACAGTGTTGCTTCCTTGCTCTTGACTTTGATCTTGCGATTGACTTTTTCCTGTTAAAGTCCTTTTGTTGTGTTCTTCCTCTAATCACAAGACCCTCGCCCTTAATTCTGCTGTCTGGAAAGCTCTTTTTCAACTCTTTAGATTTTAATGCATTACTAACATCTTCTAGTGAAATGGTGTCTTTCCCATATAGCAGTGTATCGACAAAAGTATCATAAGACCGTGGTAAAGAATATAACACAATCAAGGCCTGATCCTCACTCTCAATTTTGATATCCACATTCTTCAGGTCTATTATAATTGAATTAAACTCATCAAGGTGAGTTTTAACAGGCGTACCTTCGTTCATACGCAGATTGTATAACCTCTTTTTCAGGTAGAGGCGCTTTGTCAGCGATTTCTTAGAATACAGATCTTCCAGCTTCTTCCATGCCATTGCTGCAGAAGTTTCTTCAGCAATTTCCCGAAGAACGCTATCTGTAACGCTCATGAATATCGCACTCAAAGCCCTCCCCTTCAAGTCTTCCTTCTTTGTCTCTTTCATATCTTTAGGAAAATCCCCATCAATTGCTTTCCATAATCCTTGTAACACCAGGGATGATTTCATCCTAATCTTCCATAGACTAAAACTAGAACCTCCGTCAAATTTCTCTACTTCGTACTTTGTTGAAGATGATGAAGACATCTTAACCCTAGATTATATGGAGAAACCCGAACCTTGCTCTGATACCAATTGTTGCGGAATATCGTGAGTTAACTAGCACACAATCACACACAAAGCAAATAGAGAAGAAAAATCAACACAAGGATTTAACGAGGTTCGGCTAAGCCTAATCCTCGGGGCAAAAGAAGAGAGAGTTTTCCACTATGAATGAGAAAAAAAGCACAATACAATATTTAGAATCCCCAACTACAACCCCTATATATAGATCCCAAAAGGTTCCAAACATATAAGAGAAAAGTTTCCCAATTTGACAAGGACTAAAGGTTTTCCTTTCCCAAATCTATTAGGACAATGGGTTTTCCTAAACCTATAGGGACTATGGGTTTGCTAAAAATACAAGGAATTAATTCAAGCCACAAATAACAATTTAGAAAGAGAAGGAAAAGTTAACGATGCGAGAAATAGTATTCTGCCCAAGATGCTATAAACGTGAGAGCATTGTCTATTATATATAGAGAGTACAATGTATCAAGTCAACAAGGACTCTACCTAGAGTACAAGGGTATGTAAACAAGGACTCTATAGAATACAAAATGTAAGACTAAGTTAATTCTACCTATTCTATATGTACTAATACACCCCCTCAATTTGAACTGGCGGAAGTAACAGACAGATTCTCCCGAAGAAAACACAAGCGAGATGAAGGCAGGCCCTTCGTAAAGATATCTGCTAACCGCAAATGTGTTGGAACATATTGAACTATAAGATCTCCTTGTGCAACCTTATCACGCGCAAAATGAAAATCAACAGCAATATGTTTCTAGCGATCATGAAAAACTGGATTACGGGTCATGTAAGTTGAACTGATGTTGTCACACAATACACAAATTGGTTCATGAAGAAAGATACCAAGCTCACAAAGAATGTGTCGAATCCAACAAGTCTCAGTAACAGTGTATGCAATAGCCCGATACTCGGCCTCTGTAGACGATTTTGAAACTATTGGTTGCTTCTTTGCACGCCAAGAGATAAGATTAGATCCTAGAAATACATCAAAACCTGAAGTAGAACGGTGACTATCTGGACAACCAGGCCAATCAGCATCCGAGTAGGCAATAACCATGGAAGTCGGAGATAGGGCACGCAAAGTCAGACCATAAGTCAGAGTACCCTTCAAGTACCTGAAAATACGCTTGACACAATGCATGTGAGTGGTACGGGGAGCATGCATAAATCGAGAGACAACATTTACAACATAGGCAATATCCGGACGAGTCATAGTCAAATATTGAAGAGCACCAACCATGCTCCTATATTCACTAGGATCTGAAAGTAACTCACCGTCCATCAGAGAAATAGAAGAGCGAGAAGCAATGGGAGTACGAACAGGTTTGCATGTGTGCATATGAAATTTAAGTAACAAATCAAAAATGTACTTTTGCTGAGACAAGTGAAGATCGTGAGATGTACGAACTGCTTGAATACCAAGAAAATAATGGAGATTGCCTAAGTCCTTCATAGAAAACTAATGGGATAGAAGAGAAATAACTTGATCAAGAAGATCATTATGACTACCTGTGAGAATGATATCATCAACATAGAGTAATAGAATAAGGACATGAGAAGAAGAGCGATAAATAAACATCGAACTATCAGATTTGCTACAAGCCAAACCATGAGAAATAAGAAATGCACTGAAGCGATGAAACCAAGCCCGAGGAGCTTGTTTCAAGCCATAGATGGCTTTGGTTAGCTTGCAAACATGATTAGGATAGTCGGGATGAATAAAACCTAGAGGTTGCTTCATGTAGACCTTCTCACTAAGAACCCTGTGCAAGAATGCATTTATAACATCTAGCTGACGAATTTGCCAAGAAAAAGAAACAACAAGGGAAAGACCAATTCTCACAGTTGTCACACGAACAACAGGGCTAAATGTCTCATGATAATCGATGCCATACTTTTGATGAAAACCTTGTGCTACAAGGCGAGCCTTGTATCGCTCAATGGACCCATCTGAACTATGTTTTATGTGATATACCCATTTGCAACCGACTAAGTTCATGTTAGGGGTAAAAGGAACAAGGATCCAAGTATTATTCTCTAAAAGGGCATTAAATTCATCTGCCATTGCTTGTTGCCACTTTGAATTTTTCACAGCTTGAGAAAAGCAAGAAGGTTCCTATTCATGGATATTAGCACTCAAAGAAAATTATTCTTTGGATTAGAAATACCAGACTTAGATCGAGTTTGCATTGGATGCTGGGAAGGGGTAGATGGCGAAGTTGAGGAATTATTAATATTTAATAAGGTAGATAAAGATGGTGAAGAACCTACATGTAATGACTCGCTTAGGCTAGGTACAGGTGAAGTAGGCTCTACAGGAGAGATCTGACAACTTGTGGAATCTAAAGTTCTAGAGGATAAAGGTTGAGATACATGAGAAGTGTTATGTAATGATGGAACATCGGTAGACACAGAAGATTCAAGTTGTGGTGGTGGAATCCTACGATTTAGAGGCGACATGACAACAAGAGGATCAGAATTAGAGGATGAAGGGGGGACAACAGTAGGAGAACTAGACAACTCAGAATATGGAAAAATTAGTTCATGAAATATAACATGTCGACTGACATATAAACGACCAGATTTTGGATCTAAACAACGATATCCCTTATAATCAGATGCATAGCCAAGGAAGACACATCTAACTGAACGAGGTGTAAGCTTAATAGAAACTAGAGCAAACAAATTGGGAAAGCATTCACAACCAAAAACTCGGAGAAAGTTGTTATCTGGAAGTCTATGAAAAAGTTTCTCAAAGGGAGAAAGGCCATGTAAAATAGGCGTAGGTAACCTGTTAATGGTAAAAATAACATAAAAGGCTGCATCAACCCAAAATTGAAACGAGAGAGTAACATCTGTTATAATTGTGCATACCATTTCAATAATGTGTCGATGTTTCTGTTCAGCAACCCCACTTTGTTGAGGAGTGTCCGGACACGACATACGAAAAGAAATGCCAGAATTAGTAAAATGTGAAAGCATGGCCTTGTTGTCAAACTCGCCTCCTCCATCACTTTGAAAATATTTTATCTTAGTGTTAAACAAATTTTCCACCAGCTTTTGAAAGGCACAAAAATGAGTAAACACTTCTGATTTATTTTTCATTGGATAAAGCCATGTAAATCGAGAAAAATCATCAACAAAATAACATAATATTGAAAGCCCAAATTGGATAAAATGGGTGATTGCCAAACATCTGAGTCAATAATATCCAAATGAAATGAACTACAATGTTCTACTTGATTGAATGATAAATGATGAGACTTTCCTAGACGACAAGAGACACATTTATTATTAAACGAATTTGACAAACTAATAGCATTATTGTTTTTAAGAGTAGCTAAAACACGAGCGCCACTGTGTCCTAAGCGACGATGCCATGTATCACCAGACTGACGAAAAGCAACATAAGCTTGAGGAGAAGAAGACCTGGACCAAGGAGATAAAGGATATACACCGTCCTCACTAGAAGCTTGAAGGAGAGTTTGACCCGAGGCTTTGTCCTTAACAATAACAGAAGATGAGTCAAAATTAACAGCACAATTATTATCCTTACATAATCTTTTGACAGAAAGTAAATTATGGCAGAGATGGGGAACATGAAATATGATTTCAATTGCAGGGGACCAGATGGATGGGTAACTGAGCGTAGCCAATATTTCATTTAAGCAAGATCATCTACAGACATAATCAGACNCCTAACCAAGACATAATCAGAACCATTGTAAGCAGATTTATGCATAAAATTACCTTCAGATGGAGTCATGTGAGCGAAAGCAGCTGAGTCTAAATACCAAGTAGCATAATTTGTTTCACCAACCAACATAGCAGCGAAAGACTTAGGCAGATCGTTAGCAACAAATGCATGGTTAAAACGATTATTACACTGAAGAGCAGAGTGACAAGGATTTTCACAAATTTGACAAATAGTTGGAGAAGGTGGAGGACCTAAAACTCTAATGGACGATGAAGGTGCACTAACAGATGGTGAAATATAAGGGACAGTTGGAGTGCTACCAGTACCTGACGATGATTGTCCAGGGAAACCACTACTAGTAAAAGTGTTGCCAGAAGATGCCTGATGTTGTTGACCCCGACTAAAGGAGCCTCGACCTCTACCGCCACGGCCTCGACCTCTAGAAGTGAAAGAACGACCCCTGCCACGGCCTCCTGGAGAAGCAGATTGAATACCCGAGACATTTGAGGGATTTGAGGTCACATTTTGAGCAGCAAACGCTTGATGAGTGATAACTGTATCTATATCCTTGAAATGCTTCAACCGCTGTTCATGGAGTAGAAGTTTCGTTCTGAGTTTTTCAAGTGACAATGAACTAGGAAAATGCGTAATAATCCCAACCAAAGTGTCATATTCCTTGCCTAATCCAAGAAGCACATGATCAATAAAATCTTGAGAGGAGACAAGAGAATTTATTGCTGCAAGAGAGTCAGCAATTTGCTTGGCCTCGCGAAGATACTGATCAATTGACATAGAGTCATTTTTGCGCATAGTAGTAAGTTGTCTCTTTAGTTCAACAAATTTTGCTTGATTGGCATCCGTGTAGCGACATTGTAGAGAATTCCATATATCACGTGAAGTAGGCAGTAAATGAACATCCATGAGAACTTCTCGAGAAAGCATCACAAACAGCCAAGAATGAACACTTTGATCAACTCTAACCCATGATCTATAAAGAGGATTAGGTTGTTGAGTTCCAGATGCATCATATATAAAGAGATATGGTGGAGGAATTTAGCCATCAACAAATCCAAGAAGTTCATGTGAGAGCAGGAAAGATTGAAATTGAGTACGCCATGCGAGGTAGTCTTCAACAGAGGCAAGCTTGATAGTCACCAGATTTGTGACGTTTGGTGCAGCAAGAGCGGCGTCGGAATTGAAATGTGAGAGAGATGTTAGGTCCAAAGATCCAGTAAATGGTAATTGAAAGGGCAAACCAACACTACTAACTAATGAACCAGGTAAAGTGTTTAGAGAGGAAGATTGACCAGGGAGAGAGGTTTGCACCGAGGAAATTGAATAAGAGATAGGAGGAAGGGAGAATGGTGGAAGTGTTTGAGAGAGAGGAGGAATTATGGAAGCTCCCGTGGCTGAAGGTGCAGATAAATTAGAAGGAATAATAGGATCTGTCGGAGAAGAAATAGGCGAAGATGTTTCCCTGGTGGATGTCACCATATTTGATTGAGAAGAACGTTTGTGAAATAGGTTTGTCTAATAATAGCTCTGATACCATGTAAGAAATAATATTCTGCCCAAGATGCTATAAACGTGAGAGCTTTGTCTATTATATATAGAGAGTACAATGTATCAAGTCAACAAGGACTCTACCTAGAGTACAAGGTTATGTAAACAAGGACTCTTTAGAATACAAAGTGTAAGACTAAATGAATTCTACCTTTTCTATATGTACTAATAAACGAAATCTCTTTCCGCGATCAAAGTATAATTTTTTTCCACTTCCATCATTCTTAACCTCATCTTGCTGTTGAGAGCTTCACATCTACTTTAAGGTCAGCTGGATTAGTAGTATTCTGTATGCTAATTTGATTTCTATTATAGGTTTATCAACTCGTTTTCCTTCTGGTTCAATATAGGTGCTTGGAATTGTTATTGAGTCTCTTGCTGGGGCGATCTTTCTTAGTTTTGGCTTCAACAAAGATATTGTATTTCAGAGCGTTCTAACACTTCTGGAACTGTCGATTGCACCTGATACAGTAAAGTTTCACCTAGTAAGAGAGTTAAGTGAAATGCGCCGATCAGAAAGGTTATATAAGAATAAGAGTGTTGTCTCTCGGCGTGGCATATATTACAGTGGAGGTTGAAGCAGATGGTATTATTAACAAGAGCACGTGCTTGGAAGAAGACAAAAGGATGGCCAAGAAGGTGGCTAGCAAAAATGTACTAAAATCTCTGAAGGAATGTGCATCTGATGCTTAGCAGTAATTGCTAAATTTCTGCAACTTCAGGTTACAAAATTTCCCTTATTGCTGAAATGCTTTAAGGGTCATTGAGGTGGTTTGGTTTCTGCCCTGATTAGGACTTGGAACACTAACAGCTTGTTTGGGATTGTGTGTTCCCATCTTTTTCTATTGTTATTTCAAGTACGATGTTTTTTTTGATTGTTATTTAAATTTTTTTGATTGTAATGTATTGTTGGACAAAACAATGAAGATGGTCATTTGATGTTGTGGGATTCTTATGTTATTTCCTTGTCTCATATTGCCCTTATTATTTGATGATTTGTTTCATCCTTTACCCTATTTTTTTTACTCTACCCTTTTGTGCCGCCCCGCCAAGTTCTCTACTGATTTTCCTGCCTAATGTGCCACAATTTGATTCAAACTTACCTGCCAAAGTCCACGGAGTCTTTCCACACAACATGCCAATGTTTGGGAGGGTGAAAGACAAGCATGAAGGTCAATTAATGCAAGCAAGTACTTGTTCCCAACAATTGGGCGTAGTCCCTGCTGTAGGAAAACCCTGAAAGTCTAGGCAAACATGCCTGTTTTAGGCAATAGAAGGATTGGCGCCCCAACAGCCCTTTCCTCTCTTCTAGTTAGGCACCTTTAGGGTGTATTTCTTTGTAATTCAGACCAAGTGGTGGCTGGTTCAAATATATATATACATGTATACGCCTTGAGAGAAGGCATCTCATAACTTTGTAATTTTTCTCTTATTAAGTAAATCTGAAAATTGGCCTTGGCCTCCCAAAAATTCGTCTGCCTTTACTTATTGTATTTATAGCCTTAGTATGTGTGTGTGTGTTTGACTTACCTTAAGCATGGCTTTGGGCTTGGTTTCTTGGTTAGGACTGAAGCTTTGGGTATCATATAGGCTATCAAGCTGTACGTACATTGCTTACTTGAGTTAAGCCCGTGACAAGTGGTATCAGAGCAAGGTGATGAGCATGGCAAATGATGGAGATGATGTTGTTCTAGGCAACATTCGTAGGTGAGACGATTCACCAACAAAGAAGCAAAAGCAGAAAAAGATAGGGACGAGCAAGGTGCGAGTTCCTGCCATGGGCGTAACGAGTGAGGGGCTGACTGATGAGCCACCACCACAACAGGTTAGCTATGGCGAGGAAGGTCATGGTTCAACTTCAGGCCGTTTAGATGTGCGAGTGGATCTCACCGAGGCTGGTTTAGCTGCTTTAAACTGGCGCATTGAAGTTGTTAAAGGCAACTTCTTCTCGCTTGAGTCTACTATTCTAAAAGAGTTGGGAGACGTCAAAGAGGCTTTAGATAACTTGACTGATGAGCACAAGGACGGGCTGACCGAGGTTGTTTCTGCGTTGTACGGGGAAGTTGAGTCCCTTAAATAACAATTGGAGGCAGCGGAACTTGCTGGTGGCACGGGTCCGGTAACGGTGCATGAGACCAAAGTTGAGCTTACTAAACCCAAAGAGTTCAAGGGTGAAAGGAACACTCAAGATGTTGAGAACTTCATTTGGAAGATGGAGGACTACTTTGAGCACTTCAACATTGTTGATGAGGCTGCCAAGATCCGGGTAGCGATTATGTACTTGGCTGACACCGCCATGCTGTGGTGGAGGAGGAAGAAACCAGAGATGGAGAAGGGTAGTTGCTCCATCAAGGACAGGGAGCAGTTTAAGTCCGAACTAAAGCGCCAGTTTTATCCTCAAAATGTTGTCAATGAGGCTCCTCAGAAGTTGAAAGAGCTCAAGCAAACAACTTCTATTCGTGAGTACGTGAAGGAGTTCACCAAACTCAATCTCCAAATTCCCAACTTGATAAATGATTACTTGCTATTTTATTTCATGGACGGTCTCCAAAATCGGGCCAAACAAGAGTTGCAGCAGAGTCAAGTCAAAAACATCGATGAGGCCATTGTTGTGTGTGTGTGGGGGTGGGTGGGTGGGGTCCTTGAATGATTTTAGGATAGAAGCCACGAAGGCAAAAGACACCAAGATCAAGCCCACTAGAGATAGTTGAGACCGTGGATATCGTGACAAATGAAAGCAAGCTTCTGTCATAGGTCATGATTTCAAAGGAGAAGGCAACCGAGCTTCTCATTGGCGCGACAGGCACACTGAAAGAAAGAAGGCAGTTGGTCCTCGCAATGGTTCTTATCTTTGCAAGGATCCTAGTCATGGTTACAAAGATTATCCCTCTTTGGGCAACTTGGTGCCTTAATTGCATCTGAAAGGAGACAAGCACAAGGTGGTGCACAAGCCGGAGAAGCTGCTCAAGAGAGGCAGGATGTGGCTCATCTTGGCCACATGATGCTTGGTGCTTTGCTGAACAAAGAACCTACTTTGAAGCAGGATGCTCGAGAGAAGCCTGACCTTGCTCAAATAGGTCACATGTCACTTGGTGCTGTGATAAGCAAGGAGCCCATATTGAGGGAGAAAGTATCACTGTTCATTGATGCAAAACTAAACGGATAGCATGTTCATATCATGGCGGGCACCGGTGCGACACAAAACTTTGTGGCTGAAGCCAAGGCTAAGTCACTTGGTCTTGTGTTTGGTCCTAGTAGTTCTTTGTTAAAGATAGTCAATGCAGACCTCACCAATGTAAATGGGGTTACCCATGATGTGCAACTCAACTTAGGAGCTTGGCAGGGAAATGTAAATTTCTTTGTCGCGCGCATGGATGTGTTGATCTTGTGTTGGGTTTGGAATATTGGGATGAAGTCATGGCCTTCATTTCCCCTAGTCTCAAACAGATTTATATTTGGGATCTGAGGGGTCCTTGTGTTTCACCAACAGTTTGTGTGCCGCAAGCTGTTGACCAACTGTCCGCAATGCAAATCGTGAAGGGCTTCAAGAAAGGAGAAGCCAAATTTCTAGCAATTGTGACAGAACTTGAGGAGGACAAGGCCATCCATGAGGGGGAAGCCTCGCCCCCATGTGTTCAACAGGTCCTTCATGAGAACAAGGATGTGATGCCCGAAGACCTTCCCAAACGTTTTCCACCACGTAGGGAAGTAGACAATCAGATTTAGCTGATTCCGAGAGCAAAGCCACTTGCCATGGGTCCGTATCGCATGGAACCTTCAGAGTTGGAGGAATTGAGGAAGCAACTCAAGAGTTGCTTGAAGCGGGACATGTTCGACCTTCAAAGGCACCATTTGGAGCACCAATCATGTTCCAAAAGAAGCAAGATGGAACATTGCGGTTGCGCATAGACTATCGTGCTCTCAACAAAGTCACAGTAAAGAACAAATATCCAATCCCTTTGATAGCAGATTTATTTGATCGTCTTGGCCAGGCTAAGGTGTTTAGCAAGATGGATTTGAGGAAAAGATATTACCAGGTTCACATAGCCGAATGTGATGAACAAAAGAGGACTTGTGTGACTCGTTATGGGGCTTTTGAGTGGTTGGTGATGCCGTTTCTCTTAACCAACACCCCAGCTACATTTGCACTTTGATGAACAAACTATTCCATCCCTTTTTTGATCAGTTTGTGGTCATCTATCTTGATGACATTGTGATTTATAGCAGCTGTATGGAGGAGCATCTTGATCACCTTCGCAACGTTTTCCAAGTGCTAAGGGAAAACGATTTGTTTGTGAAAAAGGAGAAGTGCTCATTTGCTCAACCACAAGTGCAATTATTGTGGCACACAATCAGTCAAGGATAGATTTGGATAGACAAACAAGGTCGCAATGATTAGATATTGGAGCCCCCAACGAAGGTAACCGAGTTGCGGTCTTTTTTTGGCCTCGCTAATTATTACCGGTGATTCATTCTTGGTTATTTAACAATTGCAGCTCCACTCACAGATTTGCTGAAGAAAGAATACTCTTAGGAGTGGATTGATTTGTGTCAAGGGGAATTTGAGGGTCTCAAATCAGCAATTACGGAGGAGCCTATTTTGGCTCTACCCGACTTTTCCAAAGTCTTTGAGGTCCACACAGGTACTTCTGATTTTGCTATTGCTGGCATCCTAATGCAAGAGGGGCATCCAATAGCCTTTGGGAGCAAAAAATTAAATGATGCGAAGCATCGTTATCCTGTCCAAGAGAAGGAGATGACGGCATGGGTTCATTGTCTACGAACCTGCCATCATTATTTGTTAGGGGCTCATTTTGTTGTCAAAACGGATAACTTGGCGACAAGTTATTTCCAGTCCCAAATGAAGTTGTTGTAATACCCCCTTTTTCACCTCACTAACCCCTTTTAAAAAAATATAAAGTGATTTTAAAACTCAAAAGGGTTTTCAATTGAAAGTGAAAATATTTTGTTTCAAAAGATTTTTCAGAGTCGCCACTTGACATTTGGATTCGGTGTGCCAAGTCATCGTTTAAAATAAATTTTCTTTCAAAATACATTTGACTCCAAAATTGATTTGCACCGAAGATTCCGAGTAAGGGGGTTCATTTGACTCGGGAAGGTGATAGGCATTCCCCGAGTCCCGTAACTAGTACGGTTGCACACTTGATAAATTAGCTTTAAAGAATACTCGAACTGAGGCAAAAACACACAAAGATAAATAAACACACAAGAGGCTTGAGGTTGTTCCCACCTAAATAAAATAAAAATAAAATAAGAAGAAAGTACTAGAAGTCTATACCATGCTCACTCCATAATGTCCGTCACAGCCTCCAATTACATTCACTACGGGGCATACTCTGGATAAAAATATATACAAATCTATGGGGTATTCCCCTGAATAAAATAATAACTAAGGGAACGACCTTTCGCCTCTGACGCAAAAAGACAAAGAAAACGTCTTAAAAGTTGTTTACCCGAGTGTGGTCGGCCTAACATGCTACTAGTGGATAATATGAAGAATTAAAATAAATAAAAGAAATTAAATAACAGAAGAATTCAATTCATGCTCATTTTCTTAACAATTAATTCCCAAAAACCCCACGCCCAATGATTAATTAAACTAAAGCTTTCTTTTTATCCGTCATACTTGTATTGGGTAAAACTGAGTTTATGCATATCGAAGTGATTGAAAGATGACATGTCATGACATGTAGGCAGGTCAAAGAATGATGATTAGCAAAGAGGCACGAGTTGCAACAGATACGAGCGGAAGCACAAGAAGAGGCACGAGCAAATATTCAAAAGACTCGATGCTCGTACCTATTTAAGTCTAAAAGCTGAGAAGAATGAACCTGACAGCACAGGAGAGCCCAAATACAGTATTTAATAGGCATTAAATACTGAAAATGTTAGAGAATCTGTATTAAATTACAATGATTATGCAACGTAGCATTTAATGCCTTTAATCGTCCATAATGACCTTATTATGACAAAGGCAAAACGTATAACATAAAAATAGCTATAAAAGGGAGAAGACTGATCATTTGTAAGGACACGAAAAAAATCAACTGAATATATTGGATTACTTTGTTTTCTGCTATCTATTCGTTATGAAAATCAATTTCTTTTATTCATTTTCGATTATCAGTAACCCGAGTTCTTCTAAAAATAAAGCTTTGACTGAAATTCTATTTTTTGGTTAAACAAATTGGTTCCGTTACCGAAAATCTGATAATCTATTCTTTCTTAACCTTATCTATTTCGTTACATCAACAATCATGTAAAATGTTAACGATAACACCGAAGGAAACAATCAACTCCAAGGGGACCCACAAGATGTTCACACTCCGATCCCTTCTCCACAAAGTTCGCCTCGTCGGTCTTGAGAAGGAACTCCTGATGGATCTCACTCAAACGCAAATGCTCAATTTGACAACGATGAAGCTACAATGAAGCTTTGCGGATGCTGATCACTCAACAGGTCAATAAAGCTCTTGAGGCTTTTGCCAGCCAGTTACCTGTTGCACCATCAACACCAATTCCAAATACCAACACTTTGGAAAACCCTCGTTTTGGGCTTGTTAATTCAGGCAGTGGTGGAATCCCCAGTGAGTCACGAGAGGAAGAACCAGGTAACTTAGTCAATTCCGATTTACAAAATTTAGTTCTAACATTGCAGAAACAACTCAAGGAGCAAAGTGACCGCATAGAGCAAATACCTGGAGTACCGCCTGTAATCAAAGGAATCGATATGGACAAATATTCACAGCAACCTTGGAAGCCAAGCGCAACTCCTCTACCAATTCCAAAGAAGTTCAAAATGCCCGATATTCCAAAATACGATGGAACAACTGATCCACGAGACCACGTGACTGCATTTACAACTGGCATAAAAGGCAACGATTTGACCAAACAAGAAATTGAATCAGTATTGGTAAAAAAATTGCGGTGAAACGCTCACTAAGGGAGCATTAACATGGTATTCTCTTTTACCCAAAAATTCCATAAATTCTTTTGCTGAGCTTGCAGATTCATTTATCAAAGCACATTTGGGAGCTTAAAAAGTCAAAAAGTGAATGGAGGATATTTTAAAAATCAAACAAGGGGACTCCGAGTTGCTCAGATGTAGACTCAAGGCCTGATGTCATTCAAGAACCAGAGGAAAATGAAAATATCAAAACAACGATTGAAGAGCTGGAGGCTATAGTATTATTCACACAATGGCCTGAAAGGAAAGTCTACGTAGGGGCCAATCTAAGCCAGGGCATGAAAGGTAATTTGATTGAATTTTTGAAAATTAACGTGGATTGTTTTGGTTGGTCCCATTCTGATATGACAGGAATACCACCAGAGGTAATGACTCACAAGTTAAATGAAGACCCCTCATATCCACCTGTCAAACAAAAGAAGAGAAAGCAAGGAACTTTCAAAAATCAGGTGATTCAAGATGAGGTCCAAAAATTACTAAAAATCGGGTGTATCCGCGAGGTAAAGTATCCTAATTGGTTAGCTAATACTGTTGTAGTACCGAAAAAGAATGGTAAGTGGCGAGTTTGTGTAGATTACACATACCTTAACAAAGCTTGTCCCAAAGACTCTTTTCCATTACCACATATAGATCAACTAATTGATGCTACTGCAGGACATGAGTTGTTAAGCTTTTTAGATGCATATTCAGGTTATAACCAAATTAAAATGGATCCTTTGGATGAAGAAAAAACTTTATTTATAACAGACAGGGGGACTTACTGCTATAAAGTAATGCCTTTTGATCTCAAAAATGCTGGTGCAACGTATCAAAGACTGGTGACCAAAATGTTCCAAGAACAATTGGGAAAAACTATAGAGGTTTATATAGACGATATGCTCGTTAAAACTCAACATTTGGGGGATCATATATCACACTTATCAGATACGTTTTAGATCTTGCGGAAATTCAATATGAAATTAAACCCTGAAAAATGTGCATTCGGTGTTGCATCAGGTAAATTTTTAGGTTTTCTTGTTTCTAACTGTGGTATTGAGGTGAATCCAGCGCAGATTAAAGCCATTGAAGAAATCCCTGAAATACTTGCAAATAAAAAAGAAGTACAGAGGTTGACAGGAAGAATTGCTGCTTTGGGGAGATTTATTTCCAAATCATCAGAAAAGTGCTCTAAATTCTTTTCAGCTTTTAAAAACCAAGATCAGTTTGAATGGACTGAGGAGTGTCAACAGGCGCTCAAAAATTTGAAAACATACCTGTCCGATCCGCCATTGCTCGCAAAACCAAAGGTTGGAGAAAGATTGCTCATCTATCTTGCTGTCAAAAGTAGCGGTAAGTGATGTTTTAGTTCGTGAAGACCAAGGTAAACAGTCTCCAATTTATTATGTCATTAAATCATTATTAGATGCGGAGACGCGGTATCCTCAATTAGAACAGCTTGCACTTGCACTAATCATGGCATCTAGAAAGCTAAGACCTTATTTTCAATGTCATCCTATTATCGTAGTAACTGCTTATCCATTAAGCAACATATTACACAAACATGAGTTGTCTGGTAGGTTAGCTAAATGGGCTATAGAACTAAATGACTATGATATCACATACCAACCCAAAACCGCGATAAAATCTCAAGTATTAGCAGATTTTTTAGCTGATTTTATCCAAGAAATGCAATTAGAAGTGAAAAAAGAATTATTGGTATTTAACGGGTCTAATCCAGGAATTTGGACCTTATTTACTGATGGGTCATCTAACGTAAGGGGAGCAGGTTTAGGAATTGTTTTGGTGCCACCTACGGGTGAAACCATTCGTCAGGCCATAAAAAGCCATTCTATAACTAACAATGAGGCAGAGTATGAAGCAGTGATTGCAGGTTTGGAACTGGCATGAGAACTTGGCATTAATCAAATTGTAATCAAAAGCGATTCACATTTCGTGGTTAACCAAATGCTGGGGACTTATACAGCCAGGGAGGCACGAATGTAGCAATATTTAGAAAAGGTACGGGATTTGATTAGACAATTTCAAACCTGGAAAGTCACACAGATACCAAGAGATGAAAATGTCGAAGCAGATGCCCTAGCTAATCTCGCATCTGCGGCAGACGTGGCAAGCAATGAAAATGCTTCTGTAATTCAGTTGTTTCATTCAGTACTCGATCCAGACAAAAATGAGGTAAATTTCAATAACTTAACTTGGGATTGGAGAAATGAGATTGTCGCTTTTTTGCAGTATGGTACTGTCCCTGAAGACAAGAAAAAAGCCCACGCGCTTCGGAAAAAGGCTGCACGATATTGTTTAAAGCAAGGTAATCTTATCGAAAGATGTTCGGTGGCCCTTTAGCAAGATGCCTCGGACCTTCTCAAACAGAATATGTAATGAGAGAGATACACGACGGGCATTGTGGAAATCACGCGGGAGGAAGATCACTGGTAAGAACCATGATTAGAATAGACTATTATTGGCCTAAAATGGAAGAAGAAGCAGAGAATTTCATGGCTAAATGTGATAAGTGCCAAAGATATGGAAAAAACATGCATAGACCTGCGGAACTATTACATCCGGTCATTGTACCGTGGCCATTTATGAAGTGGGGGATGGATATCGTGGGACCATTACAACAAGCAAAGGGACAGGTAAAATTCCTACTTGTACTCACTGATTACTTTACTAAGTGGGTAGAAGCAGGAGCATTTAAACAGGTACGGGAAAAAGAGGTCAGAGATTTCATTTGGCGAAATATCATATGTCGATTCGGTGTACCAAAGAAAATTGTTTGTGATAACGGCCCATAATTTATAGGCGCTCAAATCACAGAATTTTTACAAAGCTGGCAAATCAAAAGGATTAAGTCCACGCCTTACCATCCGGTAGGTAATGGACAAGCTGAGTCAACAAATAAAGTCATTATCAACAATTTGAAAAAACGATTAGAAGAATCTAAAGGCAATTGGCCAGAAGAGCTACCTGGTGTTTTATGGGCATATCGCACAATAACAAAAATAAGCACGGGTGAAACACCATTTTCATTGGTGTACGGAGCTGATGCTTTAATTTTGGTTGAGATAGGGGAACCAAGCACGAGGTATACGCAAGCGTCAGAAGAATCTAATGAAGAGGAATTGCGCATAAACCTTGACTTACTTGAAGGAAGAAGAGAAACTGCGTTAATAAGAATGACAACGCAAAAACAAGTCATTGAACGATATTACAATCGGAAGGCACGATTAAGATACTTCAAGATTGGGGACTTCGTACTCAAGAAAGTTTTTCAATCCACAAAGACAGCTAATACCGGAAAATTAAGTCCAACTTGGCAAGGACCTTACAGGATTCATGGTATTGCGGGAAAAGGAGCATACGAGCTGGAGACTATGGATGGCAAGATATTACCTTCACATTGGAATGTCGTCCACCTAAAGAGATATTATTTCTAAAAGAATACCCACGGTCAGGTATCTTCATTTTAAATTCGATTTTTGAATTGTTAAAAGTTTTACTAACGATTTTAGATAATAGGCAAAAAGCTAGCCCGTACTAAATGATGAATCACGACCTGCAAGGCACGTGGAATAAATTAAAATTCCCGATCTAGGGTTACAACTATTCTGATAGAAATTCAGACGGGTTAAGCAGTCTTCATCTATAATTGCACCTCCGAGTCCCGTGTGTTTTTCCTTTTCAGGGAAAGGACTGCATGAGAGGAACAATCAAGTGCTCGAGGCTTCACGCTTCAGCGCTCAAACACATGGGGGACTATATAATATATACGTAGACAAATGTATAAAGAAGACAAAGAAGATTGAGAAGCAATCAAAGCCTAAAAAATCAACTCATTGAAAGAGTCAAGTGCAGAGCAAAAACCAACGAAAGATAGTCACGAGCTAATGAAAAGATAGTCACGAGCCAAGGCCAAGACAAAACCTTACCATAGTTAGGTTAAAGGCAATGTATTGAAACAGGTTATAAATAAAAACCTTGTATTTGAAGTACGTGTACTAAAACGGGTTATTAAATAAAAACCTTGTATTTTATTCTTTCTTTTAAAAAAAATCCGTTGTGAGAAAAACAGTTACGAAAAAGTTATAGATGTTATTTAAATACATGTAAAGTGTTACTTAAAACTTGGCAAAGTTCAAATAAAAAACTTGTCAAAGTTTTTTCAAGAAACATGTGTATTCCTATTTCTTTTGTCGTATGTTAACACCATTATGAAGTTGAGACGTCTTCTTCATTAAGTGTTGAATATAAAAGGACCCTCTTTTATAATTCATGATTGATTTAAGACATTCATTAGAAAAAGAAAGCATTTTACAAATAAAAATGCAAGTTATTCAGTAAGTCCTTAAAAAATAAAGGCAAGAATAAACAAAACAGAAGTTTAAACAGCAATGGAAACTTCATAATATTAAAAGAAAATTTAGACTAAGTATGAACTTAGTCATAAACCAAAAGTTATTTAAACAAAATGCCCCATAAAAGGACTGGGGCCTTAACGTTTTCCACAAACCCTTGAAAAGACCAAGGGTTACAACTACAAAGAAAAAAAATATAACAAAGGAACTCAAACTTTTCACTGAGAGCTTGAAGGAACTGAAGCAGGGACATCAACAGCAGCGAGCTCAACTTGACTTGAAGGAGTGGGGATACCCGTATCAACTTCAACATGTTCAGAAGCTTCATCCATGGGAGAAAAAAATCTTGGTTCTGCTGAGTTTTCTCGAGAGTCTCTTTAATCTTGGCTAACTCAGATTCCAAGTTAAAATTCTCTTGGCTAGCTTCAAGGAGGGTATCATGGCGAGAATTTAAAAACGCCCAACTCACTTCAATGGCAGTCTTATCTTCAAGGATTTCATAATCTCTTTCCCAGTCAGCAACTTCATTTCTTAATTTTTCATTTTCGGCCAAGGCAGATTCATAAGAAGCTTGAAGAGCAACATGGGAACTCTCTAAAAAGCGAACCTTACTTGAGGATTCCCGGAGGTCTTCTTGAGCTTGAGTAAGTGTTTGCACGAGCTCACCAGCATATGCTTCTTTTTCACCCAAGAGAGCCTTCAATTCTCTGATCTCCTCACTGGCCTTGGAAAGTTGCTAAGAAAAAGAGGTTTCAAGATGCAATTTCTCTTTATTTGCTTGGCTTGAGGAAGCTTTTACAACTGCCAACTCTGAAGTTAAGGTCCTTACTTGCTGCTCCAAGGTACTTTTACTTTCTTCTAAGGTTTCCACATCAATTTGAAGACTGTCACACTGTCCCTTCCAATTATCCGCCTCCATTTGGTAGTCACGCATTAATTGTTCAGAGAGGGTAACTCTTTTCATCATTTCCATGCCAATTAAATTGACCTAAAAAAAAGAGAATGTGAGAACTTTGAAAATAGAAAAAGGTTAAAGTAAAGCTTGAAAAAGGAGTACCTTTAAAGAAGCATGCACTATGTCATTCATCAAGGTCAAAGAACTATGGCTATCAAGCTTAGCTCTTTCAACTGGACCAATCAAAGGCTTTAGCCACACGTCTGCTTGACCTGATTTCCTTAAAAGATTACCCTCAGCAGGAACTTCAATAGTGACTTGCCTCATAGCAGCATCCCTACTCGAGTAACCAACCTCAGTATGATGAACAGGAGGGGAAGGGATTGTTGGAGGAACAGTAGAAGCAGTCAAAACAGCCTGGGGGGGATGGGGGGCGGAAAACATCCACGATCGACAAACAAGGAGTCACAGGAACGGAAGTAGAAAAAGAAGCCAGGGGTGCTTCATCAGTAACCGGACCAAGATCTTCACTACCAAACCCGCGGTTAAAAAGCTGCTCAACAGAATCATGAGCAGCAGCGGGAACATCATCAACATCATCAGGGATCACCACCGTGGCTTTAGCAGGCTCGGTAAGAGGAATAGAACGGCGAGGGGATGCTTCATCATCAGAGATAATACGTCTACGAACCCGTGGCCTTGTTACTAAGGAACCCTCATCTTCCTCTTCTTCAGAGTCTTGGTCATCAACGGCTTTTTCTTTTCAATGAAGAGCCCAAAATTATTTCTTGGCCCTTTCCAAAGAAATACGAGAAGCCACAACCGTCTCGGCTGTAATCCCTCGAACTGCAAATCCCGAGAAAAAGAAAAATTAAAATAAGTTCAGAAAAAGCAATATGTGAAATAAAAAACAAGAACTCTTACCATGAGTTTTCACTTTCCAACAAAATCGTTGGGAAAAAGTCTTCTAGGATCTACCCTTCATTGGGGCAGTATTCAACAGCTTTTCTACCCAAACACGGAAATTGGGGACATCGTCTACAACTCCCATGGTTGCTGGAAATAAAAGGAAAATTAGAATAAATAATCATCGAAAATTGAAGGGAAAAAGGTACGAGAAAATTACTCACGTGCAAAATTCCACCTCTCGGGGAAGGGAAAATTTCCATCACCCACCAAACCAACGGTGGGGCCAGCAACAAACCTGACATACCAGCCACGGTCTCTGTCATCCTCTGGACTAACCAGAACTCTTTTGCTCCTTGCTACTAGAGCGAAAACACCATTGCGAAAAAGTCTGGGAGAGTAAAGATGAATCAGATGGGAGAAAGTAAAAGGCACACCATCCATATTGGTCAAATGCCTCAAACAGGCAACCGCCCTCCACACTATAGGGCCAATCTGACCTAAACATACGTCGAAAAAACGACAGAATTCTAGGATGAAAGGGTCAATAGCAGGTTTGAATCCTAAGGTGAAAGGATATGTATAAACAAAGGAAAATCCCATCAAATAAGAGGTGATTCTTTGGTTCGCATTAGGAATTATGATGGGGAAATCATGACTCCAATGCCAGTCTTTACGAACTACAGAAATCAGACCTTCAGTGATCTGAGTTGGGTAAATATCAGCATGATCTAAAGAAGATACTTGATTTCTAAGAGACTCTCTATCAATATAGAAGGATAATTCCGCAGGAACTATCTCCTCTACCAGAGGTTCACGAAGAGGCTTAGAGGATTCCTTACCTCTAGAGGAAGATCTATGTGAAAGAGAACCTCTGGTTCTAGAGGAAGGGCCAGAACTGGATGAAAACCCTAAATTACGTAGTCTACCACCCCCTCTTCTACT
Organism: Nicotiana attenuata; assembly: GCF_001879085.1. NCBI lineage: Eukaryota > Viridiplantae > Streptophyta > Magnoliopsida > Solanales > Solanaceae > Nicotiana > Nicotiana attenuata. The sequence goes on along the minus strand of NW_017671725.1, from coordinate 224,935 downwards.
TCTATTAGGGGCAGAAGGAAAGTTATCAACTATGAAGACTCTCCTAGGGTTAGGGTTTGATGAAGCCATGGCAGTACGAGGAAGGTAAAGAACAAGAATTGAATATTCTAAGAGTTTTACGAGGAAGATGGAAACAAGAATTGAATATTCTGAAAGCTTTATGAGGAAAAGACAAAAGCGAAAAACTAAATTTATACTAGGAAGCAACCGTCAAAGAAAAAGGTACAATGATGGAAAGATCATAATGAGAACTGTCGCTTCGTGATTAGTGAAGCCGTAAAAAAGCCTTAAAAGGCGCTGCAAAGTTGCAGAGCCAATAAAAGGGCGCCACGTGCAATGAGCATTAAATGAAAGTGACAATTGAAACATCGATTCTATCATAGCATTAATGGCGGTAAATATTCCCGCTTTAATGAAATCCACTTCCCAAATATTCAATTGATGAATAAATAGCAAGTAGGAGGACTATCTGTATTGGGTAAAACTGAGTTTATGCATATCGAAGTGATTGAAAGATGACATGTCATGACACGTAGGCAGGTCAAAGAATGATGATTAGCAAAGAGGCACGAGTTGCAACAGAGACGAGCGGAAGCACAAGAAGAGGCACGAGCAAATATTCAAACGACTCGATGCTCGTACCTATTTAAGTCTAAAAGCTGAGAAGAATGAACCTGACAGCACAGGAGAGCCCAGATACAGTATTTAATAAGCATTAAATACCGAAAATGTTAGAGAATCTGTATTAAATTACAATCATTATGTAACGTAGCATTTAATGCCTTTAATCGTCCATAATGACCTTATTATGACAAAGGCAAAACGTATAACATAAAAATAACTATAAAAGGGAGAAGACCGATCATTTGTAAGGACACGAAAAAATCAACTGAATATATTGGATTACTTTGTTTTCTGCTATCTATTTGTTATCAAAATCAATTTCTTTTTTTCATTTTCGATTATCAGTATCCGAGTTCTTCTAAAAATAAAGTTTTGACTGAAATTTCATTTTTTGGTTAAACAATACTCCTCTAAAAGCCAATATTGTCTATTATATCATCCTTATCTCTTTATCAACCAATCTGATTTCAGTATCACAAATAAATTAAATCTAACACATACTAACACAACCAAAGATTACTAAAACAGTTTGATTAAAAGCAAAATAAACCACCTCACAATGTGATAGAATATAACAACGAAGAGGAAAGTTTAGAATGGACCTCAAGCAATTACAGCAATAGTGGTACTAACAGGAGCCGGAACTGGAGCTTGACTAGAAAACCTCGACTGAAAATCGCAGCTGCTACGTGGTTTTGTTTTGGGGCTGGTTGGGGTGGTTTTTGAGCTGATTCGGGGCTGTTTTCGAGCTGGTTTTGCAGCTGATTTTCATTGTCGCTTCAGCTGTGTTTTTTGGGTTGAGGAGGTGACATTCCAAGGCTGTTTTGTTGAGCTTTAAGGAGCTGATTTTGGTGGTGTTTAGCTGGGTTTGAAAGGCTGAATAGTGGTGATTTTGAGGTGTATTTGGAGTTGTTTTTCGTGGGGTTTGGAGCTGGCTTTGTGCAGCTGTTTTTGCTGCGTTTTCAGCTGGTTTTGGCTGGTTTTTGGGGTCATCTCTGGGCTGTTTTGATGGCGTTTTCAGCAGAAAAACAGGGCTGGTTTGGGGTGTTGTTTGGTGGCTGTTTTTTCATGGTTGTTTGGTGGTTGCTCACATGGAGTTTTGTGGAAAATTTGGGTAATGGGTATTTGAGGACAATTAATTCTAAGCTGCTAGGGTCTTCTCCTCTCTGTTTTTCTCTGTCCCCTGTTTGTGCTCTTAATTCTCTTCCCTACTCCTTGTCACGTTCTCTCGTCCTCCGGGCCTCTCCTTTCTCTCTTTCCTCTATCCGTTTCTGTCCTCTAAACTCCCACTGTCTATGTGGTGCATATCTATCCTTTGTAACAGTGAAAATTCCAGATCCTTCCTCAATTCCTTGGAGAACTTAGCCAATACCGTGTGGTCCCTAACAGTAAAAATGCCATGTCTTTGTATAGAATGTAAAAATAAAATGGAATGTGCAGTGGTGTGACATGGCAAGGAATTAAGGCGAGGACAAGAATTGTGAATTTCTATTGTGCTAAGTGAGTCCAAAAACGTGAGAGTGGAGAGAGTGAATCTTTGTGATTTTCACTTTTTGCCTTCTCGTTTCTTTCTTTTTTGTTTTTTGTTTTTTTTTGATCGGTTTGTTTCATTCTTCATTTTTCTTTTATTCCAAAGATGAATCAAAATACTAATTATCTAAAATAATAGCAAATAATTAAAAGAAAAATAAGATAGTCATATTAAATAAATTTAAATACTACTCAATATCTACTAAAATCTACAACTTTAAAGCTAAACTAAGTATATATATATTTTTAAAAAAATTTCTTTTAATCTTTTTGGAAAATGAAATGTCAAGACTATTTTTTATATTTTTTTCAAAAGTAAAACTAACTAGACAATATATCAACTAGCTAAAATAAAGGAAAATATTTTTATAGTTTTTAATTTTTAAGACAAAATAAAGCAAAAAAGTTTAAAATAGTCAAAATAGTACTGTTAGACCTAAAACTAATATCTAAGCACTAAAAGTTGTAAAATTTTAGGGAGGATGAAAACTTACATGTTTACAGCTGCCCCTCTTTGACTGAAAATACAAAGAGTTTTCAGATAAAGAACGACGAGACAAGTTTTTTGACCCGACCCTTATTTAAAAAATAATAGAACTAAAAGAAAGGAGAATGTGACCGAGTCCTGGTTTTAGACAGCCTACATATCCCGGGTTATAAGGGAATCAGGTCACGTGTTGTTAAAAAGTGAATGAAGTGATGGAGTATATGGAGATGATGAGAGATTCGAGTGAGGTACCGTTTGAGGTTCCAGTCCGCGGTCCCTGCCATTATAGTAAAAAAAAAAATACAAGATCCTATCTACTTTTTGTCTCAAATCTTCCTTGCATCTCTACTTGAGTCTTCAACATGAAATAGAAAATCAACCATATTCTTCAAGTGGGCTCCTGCTGCTTCTAACTTGAATTTGAAAATATGAAGTTGACCCAATTCTTCAGGCGGGCATCCTGCTACTTGGACTTGAAATAAACTTGAACTTGGAGTAGACTTGATCTTGCAAACCTTATTCTTTAGGCGAGCTCGTGCTACTTCTAATTTGAACTAAAGAAAACTGGAGGTTTCCCCTATTCTTCAGGCGGGATCCTAATGTCTCTAACTTGAACTTGAAAGCTGAAAGTTGACCATGTTCTTCAGGCGGGCTCCTGGTGCTTCTCTGATTTGAACTTGAAAACTAAAAGTTGACCCTGTTCTTCAGGCGGGCTCCTGGTACTTCTCTAATTTGAAAACTAATTTTTGAAATATTGACCCTCGTTCTTCAGGTGGGTGCCTGCAATCAAAACGAAAAAAATTTTCTGCCCCAGTTTACACTAGGCAGATTTGTGAGTTGTTAGCAAAACTGTAAATAACCTATGCTATTGATGCAATGATGAGAGTAAAACTAAAGAGTCGACTAGGACGTGCGTCTCCAGTGAGTAAAACCAAGAAAATATGACTAGCAAATGCGTCTGTAAAAGTAAAACCCGAATGACCCAAACTAGGAAGTGCGTCTCCTAAAAAGTATAACCTAATTGACCCAAACTAGGAAGTACATCTCCTAGGGGTGAAACTTCAATGACTCAAATTAGGATGTGTGTTTCCTAAAGTGTAGCCTGAAAGACTTAACTAGGAAGTGCGTCTCCTAAAAATTATAACCTAAAAGACCCAGACAAGGAAGTGCGTCTCCTAGGGGTGAAACTTCAATGACTCAAACTAGGAAGTGCGTCTCCTAGAGATGAACTTAAATGACTCAAACTAGGAAATGCGCTCCTAGAGTTATAACCTGAATGACCCGAACTAGAAAGTGCGTCTCCTAGCGGTGAAACTTGAATGACTTAAACTAGGAAGTGCATCTCCTAAGGATGAACTTGAGTGACTCAAACTAGGAATTGTGTCTCCTAGGGTGAACTTGAACAACTCAAACTAGGAAGTGCATCTCCTAGGGATGAAATCTCAATTTAGAAAGTGCGTCTCCTAAAAAGTATAACCTGAAAGACTCAGACTAGGAAGTACATCTCCTAGATGTGAGAATGAGCTTGAGGAAAACTATAAAATGAGCATTACTAAACTAAAAATTGACCCATTCTCCAGGCGGGACCCCTGAACTCAAGGAAAGTGATGTGTGGCTATAATTATATATTTGTAGTGCATTACTTACCTTAAATTTAGGTGCTTTAATGCTAAACTATACTATATTTGTTCTTAATTGAGTTTATTTTAAGTGTAGGTACTGTATTGGGGAAAATTGTATTTTACATATAAGGTGACGTTTCAGGACACGTGGATTGGTCAAATGGTCAATGAATCATAATTAGGAATGATTCAAGAGTTGTAAAATAGACACGAGCAAAGAAGAAGGAAGAGGCACGGGACATCAGATAAGAAGCACGACGCCCGTACTATTTAAATTATTTATATCCGGGCATCAGAAGGAAAGAATCTGGTTATAAAAAGCGTGCATATACAGCATTTAATGGGTATTAAATGCTGAGTCCGTTAAGGAATATATATATTCAATGTAATGATTGTGTAATGTAGCATTCAATGTCTTTAATTATTCATAATAGCCTCATTATGATTTGAGCATAACGTACAATCTCAAAGGTACTTATAAAAAGGAGATATATGATCAGTTGTAGGACACACGAAAAAAGCTATTGAAATATACATTGGTATCACTTGTTTTTCTTGATTATTATATTGCTACTCAGAATTATTTCCTTTTATTCATTTCTTTGATTATCGGTAACCCGAGTTCTTCTAAATTCTAGCTTTGACTAAAATTCCATTTTTTTGGTTTAACAAATTGGTTCCGTTACCGGGAATCTGATAATCTATTTCCTCTTTGTTTAACTTTCCTTGTTACATCAACTATGGCAAACAACAATGATAACACTCAAGGAAACCAAGAAAATCAAACAAATCAGCAACTTCAGGGAGATCTGCAGGTTAATAACGCATTAGTTCCTTCTCCACAAGGTTCTCCACGACGGTCTCGTGAAGGCACTCCTGAGGGGTCTCATACAGATGGACAAGCTCAATTCGAAAATGTTGAAACTATGGACGAGGCTTTACAAAAACTTATTGCCTCTCAAGTCAATAAAGCTCTTCAGGCTTTTGTTAGCCAATTACCTGCTGCACCACCTACACCCACACCAAATAACAACACTCTAGAGAACCCTCGTTCCGGACTCGTTAATTCAGGTAGTGGTGGAACCCCCAGCGAATCACAGGAGGGAGAACCAGGTAATTCTAATTTACAGAATTTAGTACTAACATTGCAGAAACAGCTCAAGGAGCAAAGTGACCGCATAGAGCAGATACCTGGGGTGCCGCCCGTGATCAAAGGGGTAGATATGGATAAGTATTCTCAACAGCCTTGGAAGCCAAGTGCTGCTCCTCTCCAAATTCCAAAGAAGTTCAAAATGCCTGATATACCAAAGTACGATGGAACAACAGACCCACGAGACCATGTTACTACATTTACAACAGGTGTAAAGGGCAACGACTTGACTAAGTAGGAGATTGAATCGATCTTAGTCAAAAAATTCGGTGAAACGCTCACTAAAGGAGCGTTAACATGGTATTCTTTTTTACCCGAAAACTCTATAAATTCTTTTGCTGAGCTTGCAGATTCTTTTACCAAAGCACACTCGGGAGCTCAAAAAGTTGAAAAAAGAATGGAAGATATCTTCAAGATCAAGCAAGGAGACTCAGAATTGCTTAGAGAATTCGTGGACAGATTTCAATGTGAAAGAATGACATTGCCATGTGTACCTGACAACTGGGCAGCCATAGCCTTCACAAGCAACTCGAATGAGAACAGTTCAGAAGTGTCACGACCCTAGTTCACCAACCGTGAACATGTCATGACGGCACCTGGTCCCCATGACCAGGTAAGCCTAACATTTGCGGAAATATATTAATTGCGGAAAAATAGAGAAAATCAAATCAAATATCTAAAGGAAACTGTACTGAATGCCGCTTGGCAAGTACAACTCAATATCACAAGTCTAAAACAATTCCCAAAACCCGGAAACTCACGGGCAACACAGGCTACAGAAGTGTACAGTAAAGGTTCCAAACTCCAGAATTTCTAACAACCAAAGAAGGGAAAACTAAGTACTAAAGATAGAATAAGAGGGAGACTCGTCGGTCTGCGGACGCAGCAGATCTACCTCGAAGTCTCCGTAATCCTCCTGCCTCACTGATAGGGCGTCTGAGTAGAGGTACCTGGATGATCTGCACATGAAAAAAAACACATGCGCAGGAAGGGCATGAGTACACCACAACGGTACTCAGTAAGTGCCAAGCCTAACCTCAGTTGGGTAGTGACGAGGAAGGTCAGGGCCATACTGAGACAAGATATAGTAATAACAATAATTAACAGTATGATAATCTGATAGAAATAACAAATACAACAGTGTAATAAGAGAGGTTAAACAAGGCAATAACAAATACACAAGAACGGAACAACCACAGAATAAGTACAGCTCAACACCCATGGTAAGAATGAGGATCTCCCAGGATACCGTCCTGTAGTCCTTTTCTCAACCGTCCAGTGGATCTCCCGGGATACCGCCCCGTAGTCCATCATATGTGAATATCCGAAGAATCTCCCGGGATACCGTCCCGCAGTCCAACTGTCAATGTGCAGGGGGATCTATCGGGAATCTAACCCGCAGCCCCAAAGTAAAAGTGCAGGGGGATCTACCGGGAATCGAACCCGTAGTCCCAAAGTAAACAAACAAAGGGGGGAGCTACCGGAATCCCACATCCGTAGTCCCAATGAAAATGCGCAATCACAACCAGAAGGTACACGGAAACGAAGTACAAAAGACAAGCAACAGATAGTATTGACCTAGCATGCTTCACGTAGTACAGTTAAGGCAACTTAAGCAATTAGGCAAGTTAAATCAACTAAACATGCTTTCCTAATCTAGCACAAGTTATAATTTCAAGTAGAATAAAGCAAATATGGAAGGAACTCAATCTCAATATCTTAAGAAAAACCGGGTTTTCCAACAATTGGCTCAAGTACACGCCCGTCACCTCGCGTACAAGGCACTCAAATCAACAAATAACAAATCCTAAGGGGAAAGGTCCCCCACACAAGGTTAGACAAGCCACTTACCTCGAACCGGCTCAATATCAATAGAAACCACGCCTTTTCCACGAGTATCCGACTCCAAATGGCCCAAATCTATTCAATTCAATTACATATCGTAAATAATATTGCAAACAACTGATTCCACTATTAAATTTAGAGCTAGGGCGCGAAATAGGTAGAATGACCAAAATGCCCCTCCTGCCATCGTCTCGGAATCGAATAATTTTTATGTTTTCAGAACCCTCGTACTCTCACGAGTCTAACCATATAAAAATCTCCCAAATCGGAGGTCAAATGATCCCTCAAAACCCCATAGTTAGGTCTAAGAAGTTTACCCACTTCCCATTCAAAAATACGAAATTAAAGGGTGAATTTGCGATTAGATTAATGGGATTTAGTCATAGGAGAGTAGAGAATTGTGACCCGGTGATTGCCCTTGAAAAACCCTTGAAATTGCTCCCAAATCCGAGCTCCAAACCTTGAGTTTTGATAAATATGGCAAAACCTCGTCTTTGAAATGTTAAGTACTGTTCAAAAGTCTAAAGCATCGCGAACGCGATAGGAAGGACGCGTTCGCGAAGAAGGAAAATATCAGGGCCCAAAAATGCCCTTCGCGATCGCGAAGGGAGGAGCGCGAACGCGAAGGCCAGGGGATCAAGAACTACGCGAACGCGACAAGGCTTCGCGAACGCGATGGAGGAAATAGTGAAGCTACGCGGGTGATCTTATGCGAACGCGAAGAGGAACGGGCCCCCCTCTCCAGACTTACACTACGCGAACGCGGGAGAGTGGATGCGAACGCGATGAGAGGATAGGCTACTACTACGCGAACGCGGTGCCTTCTTCGCGAACGCGTAGAAGGAATTCAGACCTGCAACTTTCTACAACATTTCCAAACTTCAAATTGCTCGGATGAGCATCCGAAACACACCCGAGACCCCCGGGACCTCAACCAAACCTACGGACATATCCCATAACATCATTCAAACTTGTACCAATCCTTAAACCACCTAAAACAACGCCGAAAACACGAATTAATCAAAGATTCAAGCCTAAGAACTTCAAATTCCAACGAAACACACTTTCGATCAAAAACCTAACCACACCTCGTCCGATTGGCCTGAAATTTTTGCACACACATCCCAAATGACATGACGGTGCTATAGAAACTTCCGAAATTCCATTCTGACCCTCGGATCAAAAATTCACTGTCGGACCGGAAATTTCAAAAATTCAAACTTCGGCATTTCAAGCCTAAATGAGCTACGAGCTTCCAAAATGCATTCCGAATACGCTCCCAACCCCGAAATCACCTAACGGAGCTAACGAAACCATCGGATTTCCATTCCGAGGTCGTCTTCACACTGTTCCGATTACGGACCATCTTTCAATACTTAAGCTCTCATTTAGGGACTAAGTCTCCCAAAACACTCCGAACCCTAACACCGAACGTCCCGTCATACCAAAATAGCAAAAATGAACTTAGGGGAAGTGGTAAATGGGGGATCGCGGCGTAAATTCCAAAAACGACCGGCCGGGTCGTTACAGTGAATGTTACTACTTGTTTAGAGATCATGCCTATAGGATTTTCTGATTGCTTTATTCTGTATTTCACTCGCATGCTAGAAATCCTGTTTATAGGCCCCTTGCATTAGAAGTCTTTTCTATAGGATCCATGCACATTCTTAACTTACATGCATTAGTGATCATGTCTATAAGATTCTATCTGTTTGAATAATAACCTTTCCTGGCAATGTGCTTAAAATTCTGCCAACATGTGATTGATAGATATCATGCCTTGTAACGACCCGACCGGTCGTTTTTAGAATTCACGCCTCGATCCCCTATTAACTGCTTTCCCTAAGTTTATTCTGCTATTTTGGTTTGCCGGGACATTCGGTGTGGGGTTTCGGAGAGTTTTGGGACACTTAGTCCCTAAATGAGAGCTAAAGTGTTGGAAAGTGGCCCGTAGTCAGAACAGTGTGAAGACGGCCTCGGAATGGAAATTCGACGGTTCCGTTAGCTCCGTTAGGTGATTTCGGGGTTGGGTGCGTGTTCGGAATGTATTTTGGAAGTCCGTAGCTCAATAAGGCTTGGAATGCCGAAGTTTGAATTTTTGAAGTTTCCTGTCTGATAGTGAGTTTTTGATCCGACGGTCGGAATGGAATTCCGGAAGTTTCAGTAGCTCCGTCATGTCATTTGGGACGTGTGTGCAAAATTTCAGGTCATTCGGACGTGTTTTGGTTAGGTTTTTGATCGAAAATGTATTTTGATGGAATTTTGAAGTCCTTAGGCTCAAATCATTGATTAATTCGAGTTTCCGATGTTGTTTGAGGTGTTTTAAGGATTGGTACAAGTTTGAATGAGGTATTAGGTGCTATTGGTACTTTTGGTTGGGATCCCGGGGGCCTCGGGATGATTTTGGGTGGTTAACGGAGGAATTTAAAGTTAATGCAGCAGCTGAATGTCCCTCTTCTGGTATTTTCGCATCTGCGGCTTGGGAACTGCAGATGCGGCGCCGCAGAAGCGGCTAGTTGGCCGCAGAAGCGGCTTGTCCCCTTTTCCCTCAGAAGAAGCAGAAGCGGTGCCACTTCCGCAAAAGCGGAGCCGCAGAAGCGGCTTAGGCATCGCAGAAGCGAGCCGCAGAAGCGGCCCAGCTATCGCAGATGCGGCCCTGTCCCCTTTAATGAAAGCCGCAGAAGCGGTTGCTTTTTCCGCATAAGCGGGACCGCATAAGTGGTCCCTTGTCCGCAGAAGCAGAAACACCTGTTCAGAAAAGGAAAATTCGAGGGTTTGATTTCATAAGTTAGAAAAAATCAATTTGAGCTCGGGTAAGGGTGATTTTCAGAGGGTTTTGAAGAGGAGACTGTTGGGTAACGTTTCTTTAACCCCTTTTAGTTATATTTCATCATTTTGTAGTTAAATCCATCATTAAGATTCGAGCTTGGGATCAAAATTTGAAGAATTTGGTTAAAACTTCTTAGAACAAACTATTGAGTTTTGAGTGGGCATTTGACCTCCGATTTGGGAGATTTTTATATGGTTAGACTCGTGAGGGTATGAGGGTTATGAAAATGTAAAAATTATCCGATTCCGAGATGTTGGCCTGAGGGGCGTTTTGGTCATTTTGCCTAATTTCACGCCTTAGCTTTGAATTAAATAGTAGAATCAGTTGCTTGAGATGTTATTTACAATGTGTGATTTAATTGAATAGATTTGGGACATTTGGAGTCGAGTACTCGTGGAAAATACGTGGTTGCTAGTTGATTTTAGCCGGTTCGAGGTAAGTATCTTGCCTAACCTTGTGTGGGGGACTTCCCCATAGGATTTGAGTCTTCTTTGTTGATTGTATTCCCTGTACGCGAGGTGACGAGTGCATGCTCGAATTTATTTGGAATTTACTTGGAATTTATCTGCCCTTTTTGGTTATGCTTGTTGCCTAAATGACTTTTACTTGTTTAACTGTAGACATTTGCCCTTCTGTAGTCACATTATCATTCCTAACTGCTTGTCTTTATCTGGAAAGCATTATTTCTATCTGTTGTGTAATTAATTGGTCTTAATTGGAAAGAAGTTAGATATCCTATGTTTGGTCGATACTTCCTTAATTGTAATTATTTGATCCATGTTAACTTCCTTGTTGTAGAACTAAGTATTATGGAATCGTTGTTTCGTATTATTTCTCCCTTGTTGGGTTGTTCTTATTGCGCTTAGTATTTCCCTGTTACAGTTATTTCCTTGTATGTTAGTTGTACCGTCTTTTGGTGAACGGAATCTCTTGAGTTGATTCTCTTGCTTTGTTCCTGTATATATTGTCATTTGTTGATATTGTGATGCACGAGGTTTCTGCCGTGTGGTTGTTGATATTGTGATGCACGAGGTTTCTGCCGTGCGGTTGTTGGTATAGTGATGCACGAGGTTTCTGCCGTGCGGTTGTTGTTGAAGGGTTGCACGAGGTCTTTGCCGTGCTATTGTTGTTATTGATGTTTTGCACATGCGGCGTAATAAGGCGGGATATGTTATATGCTTATATGTGGGTTGCGCATGTGGCGGAATAAGGTGGGAACATTGTGATGCACATGTGGCGAAATAAGGCGGTGCTTATTATGTTATTAATTGCACACGTGGCGAAATAAGGTGGGCTATGTCAGGGGATGATCGTAGAGAATGGTGACGGCCTGTGGAGGCATTCCTATTTGTTTAATAATGTGATTGTGGGTTGCTTACCGGTATGAGCTTTATCGCTTGGAAGTTGTGAGGAAACATCGCACGTGCGGTCCGTTCTCCTTTTCATGTTTACTAGCTGGTAGAATTTTGTTAGAAACATTTGCACAAGCATACACGTAGCTGAACACCCCTATTAGAGGTGAATTCCTCCTGATTATTCTAAGGGTGGAGGTACGCCCTCGTTTATCCATTATATTTGTGAGAGTGGCCCTAGTTAGCCAGTTAGTTGTCGGTATGACCATGAGAT
>NW_017671725.1:206695-213174 GCF_001879085.1 Nicotiana attenuata | reverse complement strand
GTAGGGTAAAGGTTGGATTAAGACCTTTTGTGAACGTCTATTGTAGGGTATGAGTTATTGACTTGTTTTCCCCATTGCTGTGTTGTGGCCTTAGGATTTGGATTGTGATTCTGCCGTCATTTCCTATCCTCATTTATTATATTCTCGTTGTTACTTGTTGTATTTTTCCCTTATTGTGAATTGTAGCATTCTTGGTCATTCATGCAGTCTTTGCATATTTATATGTCATTTCCATTATTCCTATGATTATACTGTTTATTGACCGGTAGGTGCCTTGACTGTTCCTCGTCACTACTCCACCGAGGTTAGTCTTGATACTTACTGGGCACCGCCGTGGTGTGCTCATGCTACTCTTCTGCACATTTTTGTTGTGCAAATACAGGTACTCCCACTCAGTTCTGTCAGCCTTGGAAGGAGGCATATCGGTAGAGACTTTGAGGTATATCTGTTACGTCCACAGACCGAGGAGTCCCTTTCCAGCTTTTTGTAATAAGTATAGCTCTTTCAGTATTTCTCCTTTGTATAGATATTCTTGAGTCAGAGCCTCTTATGTACTCCTTAACTTGTGATTTGTGAGTTTCCGGGTTTTGGGAATGTTGTTAGCTTCGAGAATAGTTGTGGTATGTGTCGAGCGGCACCTTAAACATCATTTTATTTTACTAGTTCAGTTTTATTGCAATTATGGTTTATCTTCCGCATTGTTAGGCTTACCTAGTCGTAGGGACTAGGTGCCGTCACGACTTGTTCACGGAGGGCGAACTGGGGTAGTGACAAGTTGGTATCAGAGCTCTAGGTTCATAGGAGTCATAGATCACAAGCCGGTTTATTAGAGTCTCGTGGATCGGTACGGAGACGTCTGTACTTATCTGTGAGAGGCTATGTAACCGTTAGGAAAATTCCACTTCATTTGATTTCCCTGTCGTGCGAGATTTTTGACATCTACAATCCTAAACCTCTGTCTTCTACTCTCTCACAGATGGTGAGGACACGTACTACCAGAGGTGATCAGGCACCCGCGCCCCCTGCTGCAGCCGTCGGAGGTCGGGGCCGGGGTAGAGTTCGAGGACGCGCACGTGGTGCAGCGAGAGCACCTGCGCGAACTGCCGCTGAGGTACCACCAGCAGATCCAGCCGGAGCCCAGGCACCTGACACGCCTACTGCTACTACTACTCCAGCCCTTCAGGAGACTTTGGCACAGTTCATGAGTATGTACACCACTTTGGCTCAAGCAGGATTGCTTCCCCTTGCTGCAGCCACATCCCAGGCCGGGGGACGAGCACAGACTCCCGCCGCCCGCACTCCTGAGCAGCGAGCGTATGTTGAGCAGGTCCCAGAGATTATTCCTGCGCCGCCTGCGGCACAAGTTCTGCCCGAGGGCATGGCAACGACTTCCGAGCAGGAGCAGATGAGACTAGAGAGGTTCAAGAAGTATGATCCTCCGGTGTTCAGTGGATTAGCATCAGACGATGCCTTGGGGTTTCTTGATGAGTGTTACCGTATTCTCCGTACTATGGGTATCTCTGGATCGAGCGGGGTTTCTTTCACTACTTTTCAGCTTCGAGGAGCCGCCTATGATTGGTGGCGCACCTATGAGTTAGACAGCCAGACGAGGCAGCTTCACTGACTTGGACCCAATTTTCAGATATGTTTCTGAGAGAGTTTGTTCCTCAGAGCCTCAGGGATGCATGGCGCGCGAAGTTTGAGCATTTGCGCCAGGGTGCTATGACCGTCTCGGAGTATGCTGTCCGTTACGCCAGTTTGGCTAGACACGCCCCAGCCTTGGTTTCTACTGTTCGCGAGAAGGTTCGTCGGTTCATTGAGGGGCTCATTCCTAGCATCAGGTCCAGCATGGCTCGTGAGTTGGAGATGGATATTCCGTATCAGCAGGTGGTGAATATTGCTAGGAGGATAGAGGGTATGCATGCTAAAGAGAGAGAGGGCAGGCAGGGTCATGAGGGAGAGAGCAGCCGAGATCAGGAGAGAAAGCTTGAGGAGGAGAGGAGGCCTCGTAGGCCGGTGAGATATACTGGTCCTTATTTTGGAGGCAGTGTGCGTCATTGTAGAGGTTTTGCGGGTCAGCCAGTTCAGTTTGCGCTTCTGGCTTTGCATGGTGACTCAGGAGCTCATAGGTCTCGGAGTACCCGCATCGCACAGTTCCCACCGCCTCGTCAGCAAAGAGGGTGCTTTGAGTGTGGAGATACTAGCCACATGATGAGAGATTATCCCAGACTTCGGACCGGTGTGTCCCAGCGAGGTATTCCGGCAGGTAGAGGGCGCCCAAGAGGGGGAGGCCCGGCTCGTTGATGTGTTTCAGATAGTAGGCTTGAGGCCGGTGCGCCAGTTGAATGACATTCAGTTACGGATTCGGTTTGTTATAGAGGGGCATTATCTGTAGTTCACCACAGTTATGCTTATCGGGGTGAGTTCCCTTATTTGTTGTTCCATTTATGAGTGCGTTTCATGATTGTACTCTGTCTACGTGATTATTCTGTTGGGAGGTTTTATGAGTGATAGCCGTGTCTATCGTCCGTGCCTAGCTGTTGTCGAGAGTTATGAGGCTAGTAGTAAATTCATGTTGTCTGTTTCGGTAGGTTTGATGTGATCTCTGAGTATTCTTGGTTACGAGCTGTGATTTCTATGCTCCACCGGTGTGGGAGCCAGCCTGTGTTGTAATTGTAGACGGAATTGATCTAGTGAGAGTCTCTAGATGGGTTGATGTGTGCCCTACTTGTGATTCAGTAATGAGGGCGGGACCCTCGTGATTTCAGGTGATTTGATATGTTGAGACCGGGTGGTGTACTGCGGTGAGAAGTTATATCAGTATAAGATCATTGTGAGTCTTTTATATGCTTTCATTCTTTCTTGTTAGATGTTTTGTCGATTTGTGTTTTAGAAGAATCTGTGCTAGTTTTATTTGTTTGTTAGTTCCTTATGTGTTTCCTTTCTCATATTCAGTCATATCCGTTCTATGCTTCTTGAGTTTTAGCTTGTGGGGTGTGTACCCGTTGGTGTTGGCTGAGATTTGGTTATTCGGGTGTTTTGTTATGCGGTTTTCGTGGTTATTGTATCATCGCCAGTGTTGTGGAGGTTTGAAAAGAGTTCCTGTTGAATATGAGGCTTATGGCCGGTACGGATTTGATCTCAGGCAAGTATTGCTATCAGAAATGATATTATGGGCCTATGGGTGATGTGTCATATTGTGTGGTTGTACCCTGTGTGTGTTGGCTTGTATTGAAATAGTTGGTTGAGACTGATACCGGATATGGATTTAGGATCGGGTCTTTTGGAAACGGATGGGAGGTGAGAATTCTGGCTTTAAGGCCTATTGGTATTGCTAGAAAGGTTAAATTTCAGTTGAGATGGTGTCGTCAGGCTTAAGTGGATTGGGGTGTATGTTGGAAGTGCGCACTCAGTGACTTGAAGACTTCAGGTATGTTCTCTATGCTCGTTCGAGGACGAACGAATGTTTAAGTGTGGGAAGATGTAACGACCCGACCGGTCATTTTTAGAATTCACGCCTCGATCCCCTATTAACTGCTTCCCCTATGTTTATTCTGCTATTTTGGTTTGCCGGGACATTTGGTGTGGGGTTTCGGAGATTTTTGGGACACATAGTCCCTAAATGAGAGCATAAGTGTTGGAAAGTGGCCCGTAGTCAAAACAGTGTGAAGACGGCCTCGGAATGGAAATCCGACGGTTCCGTTAGCTCCGTTAGGTGATTTCGGGGTTGGGTACGTGTTCGGAATGTATTTTGGAAGTCCGTAGCTCAATTAGGCTTGGAATGCCGAAGTTTGAATTTTTGAAGTTTCCTGTCCGATAGTGAGTTTTTGATCCGAGGGACGAAATGGAATTCCGGAAGTTGCAGTAGCTCCGTCATGTCATTTGGGACGTCTGTGCAAAATTTCAGGTCATTCGCACGTGTTTTGGTTAGGTTTTTGATCGAAAATGTATTTTGATGGAATTTTGAAGTCCTTAGGCTCAAATCATTGATTAATTCGAGTTTCCGAAGTTGTTTTAGGTGTTTTAAGGATTGGTACAAGTTTGAATGAGGTATTAGGTGCTATTGGTACTTTTGGTTGGGGTCCCGGGGGCCTCGGGATGATTTCGGGTGGTTAACGGAGGAATTTGAAGTTAATGCAGCAGCTGAATGTCCCTCTTCTGATATTTTCGCATCTGCGGCTTGGGAACCGCAGATGCGGCGCCGCAGAAGCGGCTAGTTGGCCGCAGAAGCGGCTTGTCCCCTTTTCCCTCAGAAGCCGCAGAAGCGGTGCCACTTCCGCAAAAGCGAAGCCGCAGAAGCGGCTTAGGCATCGCAGAAGCGAGCCGCAGAAGCGGCCCAGCTATCGCAGGTGCGGCCCTGTCCCCTTTAATGAAAGCCGCAGAAGCGGTTGCTTTTTCCGCAGAAGCGGAAACACCTGTTCAGAAAAGGGAAATTCGAGGGTTTGATATCATAAGTTAGAAAAAATCAATTTGAGCTCAGGTAAGGGCGATTTTCAGAGGGTTTTGAAGAGGAGATTGTTGGGTAACATTTCTTTAACCCCTTTTAGTTCTATTTCATCATTTTGTAGTTAAATCCATCATTAAGATTCGAGCTTGGAATCAAAATTTGAAGAATTTGGTTAAAACTTCTTAGAACAAACTATTGAGTTTTGAGTGGGCATTGACCTCCGATTTGGGAGATTTTTATATGGTTAGACTCGTGAGAGTACGAGGGTTCTGAAAATGTAAAAATTATCCTATTCCGAGATGTTGGCCTGAGGGGCATTTTGGTCATTTTTCCTAATTTCATGCCTTAGCTTTGAATTAAATAGTAGAATCAGTTGTTTGAGATGTTATTTACAATGTGTGATTTAATTGAACAGATTTGGGCCATTTGGAGTCGAGTACTCGTGGCAAGTACGTGGTTGCTAGTTGATTTTAGCCGGTCCGAGGTAAGTATCTTGCCTAACCTTGTGTGGGGGACTTCCCCTTAGGATTTGAGTCTTCTTTGTTGATTGTATTCCCTGTACGCGAGGTGACGAGTGCATGCTCGGATTTATTTGTGGAAAATTGCCCATTTTAGGCTCTTAGGTACTTGTAATCACCGAATATGAAGTTGTTCTTGATACGATTGAGTTTCCTGTTATTAGTTCCACCTCTACACGACTTACTTGGAATTTATCAGCCCTTTTTGGTTATTCTTGTTGCCTAAATGACTTTTACTTTTTTAACTGTAGACATTTGCCCTTCTGTAGTCACATTATCATTCCTAACTGCTTGTCTTTATCTGGAAAGCATTATTTCTATCTCTCGTGTAATTAATTGGTCTTAATTGGAAAGAAGTTAGATATCCTATGTTTAGTCGATACTTCCTTAATTGTAATTATTTGATCCATGTTAACTTCCTTGTTGTAGAACTGAGTATTATGGAATCGTTGTTTGTATTATTTCTCCCTTGTTGAGTTGTTCTTATTGCGCTTAGTATTTCCCTGTTACAGTTATTTCCTTGTACGTTAGTTGTACCGTCTTTTGGTGAACGGAATCTCTTGAGTTGATTCTCTTGCTTTGTTCCTGTATATATTGTCATTTTTTGATATTTTGATGCACGAGGTTTCTGCCGTGTGGTTGTTGATATTGTGATGCCCGAGGTTTCTGCCATGCGGTTGTTGGTATAGTGATGCACGAGGTTTCTGCCGTGCGGTTGTTGTTAAAGGGTTGCACGAGGTTTTTGTCGTGCTATTGTTGTTATTGATGTTTTGCACATGCAGCGTAATAAGGCGGGATATGTTATATGCTTATATGTGGGTTGCGCATGTGGCGGAATAAGGTGGGAACATTGTGATGCACGTGTGGCGAAATAAGGCGGTGCTTATTATGTTAATAATTGCACACGTGGCGAAATAAGGTGGGCTATGTCAGGGGATGATTGTAGAGAATTGTGACGGCCTGTGGAGGCATTCTTATTTGTTTAATAATGTGATTGTGGGTTGCTTACCGGTATGCTCTTTATCGCTTGGAAGTTGTGAGGAAACATCGCACGTGCGGTCCGTTCTCCTTTTCATGTTTACTAGCTGGTAGAATTTTGTTAGAAACATTTGAACAAGCATACACGTAGCTGAACACCCCTATTAGAGGTGAATTCCTCCTGATTTTGCTAAGGGTGGAGGTACGCCCTCGTTTATCCATTATATTGTGAGAGTGGCCCTAGTTAGCCAGTTAGTTGTCGGTATGACCATGAGATTGATGGGGCATAGAATGCCAATTGTTAGATTTCAGATGCTGGGTCTTCGCGAGTTGGGGTTTGTCCGAGACTTGGTGAAATTGTGGAAAGGGTTGGATAAGACCTTTGTGAACATCATTGTAGGATATGAATTATTGACTTGTTTTCCCCATTGTTGTGTTGTGGCCTTAGGATTTGGATTGTGATTCTGCCGTCATTTCCTATCCTCATTTATTATATTCTCGTTGTTACTTGTCGTATTTTTCCCTTATTGTGAATT
>NW_017671725.1:196284-199424 GCF_001879085.1 Nicotiana attenuata | reverse complement strand
TCGTTCAATGTCAAGGTAAGTTATCCCCATCACTTTTGTGTTAAATATATCAATTATGTATGGATTTAAGTATGAAGATTAGTGTAAATTTGGGGTTTTGGTTGAAAACCTAGGAAATTAGAGATCTTGGATTTTGATTACGATTTTGAGTATGGAATTAAGAGAAAATTATATATTCGAGTTCCTAAGGTTATGGGTAAACTTTATCTTCGAAAAGTTTTGGATTCCGGGCACGTGGGCCCGAGGGCGTTTTGGTCAACTTTCCAATCGGGGTTAGGAATTGCTATAAATTAGTCGTAATGAATATTTGAGCATATATTAATGGATTTGCGTAACCATTGGCTAGTCTTGGAGCGTGGTGCATCAATTGGAGTCCTCAGAAGAATGTAGAATGCCGATTTTGAGTCTTCGGAGCGAGGTGAGTCTCCTTTCTAATCTTGTGAGGGGAAATTTACCCCATAGGTGAAATAATTGATTATGTGCTCCTATTTGTGGGGGCTACGTACGCACGAGGTGACGAGAGTCCGTGCGTAGCTACTATTATGCTATTGTTCGGGTAGTTAGGACCCAAAAACATGTTGCACGTGGATTAATTGTGAACCCATTGGTAGCTCGAATTGTTTAACTCACATCGAATTGGTAAGTAAATTTCATAAAGGTTAAACTTCATTTCTTAAATTGTTAAAGGAGAATTGGTTTTATTTGAATAAATATTCCCCGATAAGTTCTTATTTGACTGATTGAGCATGTATTTTATGTGTGCCTGCGTCGCATGGATGATTCGCGAGCAGGGTATGTGTTTATTTATGGAATGGGCCGAATGCCTCGGTGAGAATAGATGCATCTATGGTTCGTGCCGCTCGACCCTCGACAGTGCACAATTTACATTTCTGTTGGAGCGGGCCGTCGACCTTGGCATGATTTGCGCGTGTTTATCTGTTACTTGAAAATTGTAAATGTGGAATTGGCCCTACGTGGCTTGATATAAACTGATAAGATAATAAAGAATAAACCTTGAAGCCCTTGATTATTGTTGAAGGTGTTTTACTTGTTTTCCTGGCTTCCTGAACTAGAACTACTATATGACTCCACGATTATCCTTGCATTATTGAACATTGATAATTGACCTCTAGTGAGTGTCGAAATTGGCCATCTCGTCTCTACCCCTTCGGGATTAGGCGAGATACTCCTTGAGTACACGTTGATTTCGTACTCATACTACACTTCTGTGCATTTTTGTTGCACAGGTATATTTTACATTTGGTAGCAACACGGATGTTTTGGGGATTTGGTGAGCTGCATTGTTCGAGACGACCCGCAGCTAGAGTAGTTCCCTTCCAGTACCTTACTTATTTATTCTCTGTCTACTGTACTTCGGACAGATATTTGTAATTTATTGTCCTTATCAGTAGTTTCTCATGCTCTTGTGACACCGGGTTCTGGGATGATTTTTCTTTGAAGGTCGCGTATTATTAGTTATCTCTTCATTTGAATTGAAACAGAGGTTGTATGTATATGAAAAATGGAAGTAAAACTCTTAGATTTTTAAAATTATTAAAAGAAAAATTAATGGATGAGTTAGTTAGCTTGCCTGACAACGGTGTCCGGCGCCATCACGACCCGTAGTGGATTTGGGTCGTGACATAGAATATAGAAATTATCTAGATTTTTTTTTCCGCATATATGTGTGGTTACGTACTAATAGAAAAAGTATAAGGCCTCTGATTTAAATTTGGCTTTAGGCCACCAATTTTACGGAGCCGCCCTTGGCTCTGCCACTAGGAATGGGTTACCTCATAACTAAAGAAGAAGCTCTTAGGCATTAAGATTTTCACAAAAAATGATATTTTACTTGTTAAACGCAAAAAAAAAAAATGTTATCTAGACTTTCAGCTATTATCACGAGAAGTAAATACTAGCTTGTAAAATTAGCAAAGTATAAAAAGAGACAGTTGCTAAGCTGGGATTCTAAACAAGTGAGTTTATAGTTTATATATAAACTATAAAGGAGTACTAATTCCACTAATCATTTACATATTTTTGCCAAAACAAGGTCATTTTAGTTTCTGCTTAACAAAAAATTCACTTAGGTTCAAAAACCTCCTTATGTTGTAGTAGAAATTTAGGTTACTAAAAACTTACGGCGGCACGGCAAAAGAGGCGGTGGCTTTCGGCGGAGAGCAGCACGGTGCTAAAAATTTGTTTGTAAGAAGCAACTACTTCAAAAAATGCAGTATTATTACCGCCAGAATTATACAAGGGTTTTAAGTCGGCTGAGTTATTTTGACGGAGAGAGGGAAGGGTTTAGGGAAAGAAAGGAACAAGGAGAGAGAAAGGTTCTTGGAGAGAAATATATTTTAAATTACTAGTAGTGGAAGAGAAAATGACAAAAGGGGTCCTTATGTTTGGGATAGATCTGAAATAGTCCCCTAAATATATTTATGAAAAGTTTTGGTACTTTTGTTAAAAATAAACACTTTAATCTCCGTCTGTTAAGAAATGAGAGCAAAATAGAACAATATAGTAATAGAGACAAGATGTATAGAAGTAGAATAAAGAAATTATCTAGATTAATTTTTTTGCATATATGTGTGGATACGTACTAATAGAAAAAGTATAAGGCCTCTTATTAAAATATGGCTTTAGGACACCAATTTTACGAAGCCACCCTTGGCTCTCCCACTAGGAATAGGTTACCTCATAACCCAAGAGGAAGCTCTTAGGCTTAAGATTTTCACAAAAAATGATATTTTACTTGTTAAACGCAAAAAAAAAGCTATATAGACTTTCAGCTATTATCACGAGAAGCAAATACTAGCTTGTAAAATTAGCAAAGTATATACAAAGACAGTTGCTAAGCTGGGATTCTAAACAAGTGAGTCAATATATAAACTATAAAGAACTACTAGTTCCACTAATCATTTTCATAGTTTTGCCAAAACAAGGTCATTTTAGTTTCTGCTTAACAAAAAATTCACTTAGGTTCAAAAACCTCCTTATGTTGTAGTAGAAATTTAGGTTACTAAAAACTTACGGCGGCACGGCAAAGAGGCGGTGTCTTCCGGCGGAGAGCAGCACGATGCTAGAAATTTGTTTGTAAAAACGCAGCTACTTCCAAAAACGCAGTATTATTGCCGCCA
>NW_017671725.1:132764-190130 GCF_001879085.1 Nicotiana attenuata | reverse complement strand
AGTGCTATGTGAGGTGACTTGCACGCCGGATAACGGGCGTGGGGTAGAGCACCGTCAGGGATTGTGACTTGGTCCGTCCCGCTTTATAAAATTGATACCTGTTTGATTGTAGATTTGTAATATCCTTATAAAAATGGATTAACTGTCATAATTGGGCTTCGTGCCAACTACTTGAATCCTTCAGGGATTGTTTTAATGGTTTCTTACCATATTTATAAATATTACACTCAGTCCTGGTATTTGACACTGTTTTTGAAACTCAGCCATTTTTCTAAAAGTAGGACTAAAGTATATTTTTAAATGAAGTTTGGGCTGAATATTTTCATATTATTGTGCCGAAAAGCTTATGTGATTTTAGACTGAGTATGGGATCGGACTGCACGCCGCAGTGGTATGATATTGATATTGATATGAGCCGAGGGCCTGTTTGATGCCACGATATGGCTTATTATTGCGCTTGGGCCGTAAGGGGCCCCTCCCGGAGTCTGCACACCCCCAGTGAGCGCCGTCGATGTTAAATAAATGGAGCGGGTTGCACGGCCGCAGCGGGGTACTGGAGGTACCGGTTTATGTGTTGCATTGCATACTTGATTGCCATTTACTTATTTATCTGTTGTGATATTTCTATAATTGAATTCATTAGTTTATTGAGTTGATATGATTCAGATTGAGCTGCTGTAATTATAGCTTACTTTGTGCCTGTCCAGGATTTCTTACTCTCAACCCTTATTTATGTTTATTACTTTCTGGGTTGGAAGTAATCACAATACTCCCTGCACCTTGTGTGCAGATCCAGGTACACCACAGGGTGAGTGAGGATTTGTTAGCTGAGCAGCAGGATCTGGGAGTATCGAGGTAGCTACATGGCGTTCGTAGCCTTGATCTCTCCCATCTATCTTTATCCTTTTATTCGCATTTTCTTTCCTAGACAGATTTGTGATTAGGTGAATATTCTGCTTCTAGAGGCTCATGTTCGTGACACCAGATTCTGTGGGCTGACTAGTATTTTATTTTGGGGTTTTCGAATAGTAGAGATTATTTCAGAGATTTCGCACTTAAATTTGGTATTTTATTAGTGAATATTTATTTATCTATCTAGATTAATTGGCTAAGGTTGTGTACATGGCCGGGCTTGCCTAGCAGTGTGTTGGGCGCCATCACGATCGGGGTTGGGTCGTCACAAGGTGGTATCAGAGCTTAGGTTACTTGGTCTCGCGAGTCATGAGCCGGTTTAGTAGAGTCTCGTGGATCGGTACGGAGACGTTTGTACTTATCCTCTAGAGGCTGCAGAACCTTTAGGAAAACTTCACATTGTTGAATTCTTATCGTGCGTTCTTGATTCAGCTTGAAAAGGAACTCTTGAAATTCATTCGACGTGTTCGTACGCGCGCGTGAGCGCTCAGTAATAGATGTGCCTAAATAGCTTGTGATGCCCTGATCGAGGGGTGAGACGTGATCTTTGTGAGTTGATGTCGGGCCAGTTGGGTGGACTTGAGGCCGGATTTTGCTTATGGCTTGAGCACCAAGATGCTGATTATGTGAGCTGTGTTTTTTAACTAATACGTTCGGTATTGTCCCCATTAGCGGGAATGATAGTTGGGTAGCTATGTGATGAGTACGTTAGCACTGCGAGAGGTATCTATATGACTTGGAAGTGGCGAGGAAGGCCTGCTGGATGATAGAAGAACTATTAGGTGTTTGAATTTCCATCGTGATTCGAGGTATAGCTCCGAGTTATGGGCGTGTGAAGAATCTTTTCAAGATCCTAGTTGGGAGTGAAGTAAGTTGCATGTTACGGTATGAGTTCAGACTCAGGAAGACAAAGTACCTGTGTAATGTGTATAATGGTGGAAGACATACAGAAATGTTATATTGAGGCGAAAACAGGTGGGTTATCTCCCGCGGAGTGTTCTAAAGTGATGTGATCCTTATGTGTATGTTAGGATATCTCATTTACAAGTAAAGAAAATGTGTTGAAATCTAAATTGGTCGCTTAGGGAGTGGGTGTATCTGTCGCGAAGGTGAAGGTGAGAATTGCAGAAGAGTTAAATTCTAGCTGATCTATGATTTCACAAGCCTATAGAGGATTTGAGTTAATCTCACTATGATATCATGACAGCAATAGAGTACATGCGTAGGATTTATTGAGTGCGTTTTGATCTATGGCTTCGAGCCAAGTTGGGGAGTTTGCTATTGATTAAGTTTATTGCACGGCTAGGTGCTATGTTCGTTCCAGTTTGAGGCGCGTTGGTGAGTTAGTTGTGGCTTGCGGAGATTGGGGTCGAGGATGGCTGTGAAGGAATTTATTTTTATTTTCAAAGGTTATACGGTACCTTGTATGTGTGTGAGAATCACAGAATTTCTTAAGTTGCTGCAAGTAAAGGGCGCTCGGTGTATAGAGTAGGGAGATGCGTGCTTGTAATGTGATGAAGTCATATCTTGCAGTGTCGGAGTGGTAACGAGGCACGGGTGGTTCTGTTCATTTGACCAGGCTAAATGCAGTTAAATAGAGTAAATGACTCTCGAGAATGGTACTAATGTGGTCGAGATTCTACATGTGACAATTGGGTATCTTGAATTTGTATATGTGATTAGAACTGAGTCTCCATTGGGAGAGGTCAAGATGTGTAATTTTTCTATGTCAATTATGGGCTCCTATGTAGCACTATCAGGAAGGTGCAAGTAATGGTTCGGAATTCGTAGAATGTTCTAGGATGTTTTGATTTGCGATGTAGCAGTTGGAAGGTACGAAATGGTTCGTGGGATGTGAGACAGCATGGTCTCGTGATTCAAAGTCACTCGGGATGAGTGCGGATGGATGGTGTTATATGTTGAATGCACTTACTATTATTTCTAGGGCAATTAGGGTAAGTCGAAAGAAGATGGATTGGTTAGCCAAATATCTGTTGGCATATTGGTGGTAGAGATCAATTTCTTCAGCATGATCAAGTTACGCGTGTGATTTGTGGCAATGCAGGTGAGGCCTGTCGTCCGTCGTAATTGATGTTATTCAAGAGTATTCCATTGTTATGGGCCTGTTACGTGTAGGCGGATTCCGAAAGGGTTATGGTGGGTTAGACCACTACTTAGAGATTTGCATATTCTACGGTTATGAGGATTCACCTGTGTGTTGCTATGGTTCTCCTGAAGTGAGTCAAGTGGAAAATTTTATATGATGAAGTGATAATCTAATAGTGGTTCCGAAGCTTTGATGAAAAGCGTGTCCTATCGTAGATTGGCATGTTGGGTGCAATGAGTGGTATGGAATTTGAAGTGAAGATAGAGGTAACAGCTCGGTATGGACGAGGATGTCACGAGCTCGGATGAGCAGGGAAGTAGTTTCGACGTTTAAGGTAAGTCGGTATTGTCTTCAGCGTCACCTGAGAACGGTGTATTGTGAAAAGGCTTTACATCCTGGTTGATAATTCTTGATCGCTTTTCAGCGTTAGTGCGGCCGATGGTTTGGAGGTACGACCTAGTTATCTGTAATGGTAGGTTGTGGGAGGGTGTCCCACAGGAAGATTGTGTAAGTATGGCAGTTAGTCACTTGATTGATTGAAGACTTGAACCAAGTATGAAGGTTGTGATAATATCATTGAACTGAGAATATATGCCTAGAGGGCACTCAGTCTATTGAGTTGTGGACTACGGATGATTCCTCCGACTTTGATGGATGTTCTTATGTGTTACGAGCGGAAGATGAGTTGTTAGGGACCTTTAAAAGGTAATTAACCTAATTCAGTGTGATCAGAATCGGCTTGAGGTCGATAGATGGATTCAAATGTGAATATGGGCTCTATGTCGGGCCAAACGGGTTCATTTCAGTGAGGCGCTCCTTATAGAGGAGTCAGGGTTTTATTTCGTTGTTAGATATTTTATGCAGTGATACACTGCGCCGTGTGAGTTGTGAGACGGCTCGAGAAAATGCTTATGTGTTGAGGATCCACGTAGGAATGATGTTTATGAGCAAAATGGCTCTCGATATTCAGATTGTATATCGCCCCTCAGTTGAGCTTGGGTTTTGGTAGCTTATAGCGCTATATGTCCCCTCAGGGACGGTATTATGCACTTAGCGTGCTTGTGACCGAAATTCGGTATTTTATATTAATGAGCAATTTAGCTCGATGTACACCTCCTTAGGTGAGTGTTATGTGTGGATCGGGTGGCACGCCGCCATGAGTGTGTTATTTGGATCGGGTTGCGCGCCGCAACAGTGTGACATTGAGCATAGTTTCCTATATGCTATTTTTGTATGCCTTACTTCCTATTTTCTAAGGAGAGCACGTATTAGTGCGTGAGCTAGGCAGTTCCTTCCAGAGTTCGTCTCCCTTTTTGTACCGCGATTTAATCGGTAGCCTATCAGCACCTTGTGGCATCATACGAGACTTTTGATTATGTACGGGGTGGCTTATTGCCCGAGCAGTTCGTACTGGGTAAGACGAGATTATTGAATTCGAGCTCAGTGCAATTTGAGCATATGAAGTAAATTAAGGGGCTAAGACCATTATTTGGCTCAGAATGAGGTGATAGTTCTTGCCAGAAGTATAGACCCAATGAATAGTTGGTTCGGCAGTGTTATGAATTTATACAGATCTCATCCGTCGTGTCGGTATTGTAAGAATTGAACAAGACCTATGTATGTCATGCAGAGCATGGGATGTGTAATGATTTTCTTTGGCTCCAGACATCAATTGAGCATGGTTGTCGATTTCAAGCATAATGACTAGAGGTGTTTCGGGTGGAAGTAGTATTTGGTTAGGATCGCGCGTTGCAGCAAAGCCGTGTGGAAACATGGCATTGCGGGTCAAATTTGTGTGTTCTATTTCTATGATGTGAGACAGGGTCTCAGCCTTGTGTTGTGGCAGTACTGATGAGCTTGAGGTACAGCTCTTTCGTTTGAGTCATTTTTCATGATTTGAGTATGTTCAGACCGTTTCTTATTGGTGCGCGTATTATGCGAGTTGTGGCTTAGGCCTGTATTGAGGTGTCATATCACCAGAGTGGTGTGTTGGATTTGAGGTGATCGTCGGGACACTACTGAATACGAACGGATTTGATTTCAGCATGTTTGATGGGTAAATATCGAGGTTCGGTTCAAAAATTTGTTAGGGAAATTGCCAGAGGAGCAATGGCCTCATGAATGGTTGATCTGAGCAATGATTATGGTTTATTGCGTGTTTCAATTACCGTGGGCGGTATATGAAAGTGTTGGAATGAGACCTTGGCTAATAAGAGATTTCTAACGGTATTTGGTTGTTGTGGGCAGCTGCTGTGAATCGAAGTTATCGCTACATGTGTTGGGGTTATGTAGTATATCATATGATTGCACCTGAGGTTGCAAGAAGGGGTTATTACAACTGGTTCGGGTTTATTCTGAGTAGAGATGTGAGGTTCTGATCTTGTGTATGATTTCGGAAAGTGCAATGTGGTTCTATGGTTTATGGACTAGATGGATTGTGAAATTTTAGCTATGTTGTGTTATCGGACCTATGCGAGATAGGGTGACGTGGGATCACCCCCGGTTATATGCACAGTAAGGTTATTCAGCTATTGGTTGGCTTCTGGAACAACTCTGGGTACGCTCGAGGACGAGCGTTTGTTTAAGTTGGGGAGGATGTGACGACCCGACCCGTCGTCACGTGTGTTACAGCCCGTTTCCCCCATTTTCTAATTCTTTATGCTTCATTATAAGTATTTGATGTGTTAGAGTTGATTTGGATTGGTTCTAGAAGGAAATGAGACAGTTAGTCTCTTTAAGGAAGGTTTGGTTTGGAAAAGTCAACCGGATGTTGACTTATGAGTTAGAAGGCTCGGATGTGATTTTCGGTGATTCGGTTAGCTTCGGGGGATGATTTGTGACTTAGGAGTGTGATCGGAAGTAATTTTGGAGGTCCGGTGTAGAATTAGGCTTGAATTGGCGAGTTAGTATTTTGGCGAATTCCGGTTGATAGGTGAGATTTTGATCCGAGGGTCGGAATGGAATTCCGAGAGTTGCAGTTGCTTCGTTAGGTGATTTTGGATGTGTGTGCAAAATTTCAGGTCATTCGGAGGTGTTTTGGTTGGGTTTCTGATCGAATGCGTGTTTCGGAAGTTTTAGAAGAACTTAGGCTTGAATTCGATGAGAAATGATGGTTTTAGTGTTGTTTGAGGTGTTTTGATGATTGGAGCAAGTTTGAATAAGGTATTGGATCATGTTTGTATTTTTGGTTGAGGTCCCGAGGGCCTCGGGGTGATATCGGATGGCTAACGGGATGAAAATTGAAGTTGAAGACTGCAGGTTCATATCTGATATCTGGTATTTTCGCTTCTGCGGAAATGGGACGCAGAAGCGGTCGCACAGAGGCGAAGGGGGGATCGCAGAAGCGACTTTTGGGCCTGGTGCTGTTTCCGCAGAAGCGGTTATGGGAGCCGCATCTGCGAAGCCGTAGATGCGGAAGGGAGACCGCAGAAGCGGTTTTTGAATTTTAGGAGATTCCGCAGAAACGGAAATATTACCACAGATGCGGTAGTCGCAGAAGCGACAAAGGACCGCAGAAGCGGAAATAACTGATCAGAAAGGGTTTTAATTCCCTTCGCGAAATATTTACAGAACACATATTTTAACTTCGGACTTGGGGTGTTCTTGAGCGATTTTGAAGAGGAAATTCAAGGACTTCGATCAGGTAAGAATTCTTGGACGTAGAACACAATTTTATCATGCAAATACATGAAATTTCACTGAAAACTCAAGGAATTAAGGTCAAAAATGGTGGTTTAGGGCTTGAAACCTAAGAGAACAAGAATTAGAATTTGAAGGGTCATTTGGACTCCGATTTTGGTAAATTTAATATGTATAGACTCGTGGCGAGACGAGGAATCCGGTGATGTGAATTTTGTAATTTTTCGAGACGTGGACCCGAGGCTCGGGTTTTGCGAATTTCGTGATTTTCGATATTTTTCGAGTCTTTTCGATTGGGTTATGTTCCCTTAGCCTATTGTGACGTATTCGTTGTGGTTTTGGTCAGATTCGACGCACGAAGAGGTTAATTCGAAAGGCAAGGGCATAGTAAGCTAGGACTTTGGCCAGCTTGAGGTTAGTAATAAATATAAATACTGTGTTGAGGGTTTGAAACCCCGAATTTGCACATCGTAGTGCTATGTGAGGTGACTTGCACGCCGGATAACGGGCGTGGGGTAGAGCACCGCCAGGGACTGTGACTTAGTCCGTCCCACTTAATAAAATTGGTACCTATTTGATTGTAGATTTGTAATATCCTTATAAAAATGGATTAATTGTCATAATTGGGCTTCGTGCCAACTACTTGAATCCTTCAGGGATTATTTTAATGGTTTCTTACCATATTTATAAATATTAAACTCATTCCTGGTATTTAACACTGTTTTTTGTAAACTCAGCCATTTTTCTAAAAGTTGGAACTAAAGTAATATTTTTAAATGAAGTTTGGGCTGAATATTTTCATATTATTGTGCCGAAAGGCTTATGTGATTTTAGACTGAGTATGGGATCGGACTGCACGCCGCAGTGGTATGATATTGATATTGATATGAGGCCGAGGGCCTGTTTGATGCCACGATATGGCTTATTATTGCGCTTGGGCCGTAAGGGGCCCCTCCCGGAGTCTGCACACCCCCAGTGAGCGCCGTCGACGTTAAATAAATGGAGCGGGCTGCACGGCCGCAGCGGGGTACTGGAGGTATCGGTTTATGTGTTGCATTGCATACTTGATTGCCATTTACTTATTTATCTGTTGTGATATTTCTATAATTGTATTCGTTAGTTTATTGAGTTGATATGATTTAGATTGAGCTGCTGTAATTATAGCTTACTTTGTGCCTGTCCAGGATTTCTTACTCTCAACCCTTATTTATGTTTATTACTTTCTGGGTTGGAAGTACTCACAATACTCCCTGCACCTTGTGTGCAGATCCAGGTACACCACAGGGTGAGTGAGGATTTGTTAGCTGAGCAGCAGGATCTAGGAGTATCGAGGTAGCTGCATGGCGTTCGCAGTCTTGATCTCTCCCATCTATCTTTATCTTTTTATTCGCATTTTCTTTCCTAGACAGATTTGTGATTAGGTGAATATTCTGCTTCTAGAGGCTCATGTTCGTGACACCAGATTCTGTGGGCTGACTAGTATTTTATTTTGGGGTTTTCGAATAGTAGAGATTATTTCAGAGATTTCGCACTTAAATTTGGTATTTTATTAGTGAATACTTATTTATCTATCTAGATTAATTGGCTAAGGTTGTGTACATGGTTGGGCTTGCCTAGCAGTGTGTTGGGCGCCATCACGATCGGGGTTGGGTCGTGACATCTCCTAACCACCTCTCACCAAAATTCCTTTTGCTTTATGCATTGTCTATCACCAAAAGTTCTCCAGTAACACAATTCACGTTTGCAGTGTTTATTGGTTTGAAAAGCTCTTCTCTTTTCCTCTGATTTAACCCTAGATCCTTTTACCCTCTAATATTCTCAACTACTACTGGGTTTCTATTGTTTCCGGATCTAGGTAAATTATATATTTATGTGTTTGTCGAAGCTAAATTTTCAGGCTTTCTACAATTTCTGTTTGTTTTTTCTCCATTGTGTTAATTCTTCAGTATATACAATAAAGAAAAAAACAAATTAAACTTTAGTAGAAGCTAAGAAAACAACCTGGATCTGAACCTTGGACGAGAGCTCGACAAATTTGAATGTGACCTCGCGGGCGAACTCCAACTCAACCTTCGAGCTACTTTTTTGCCAAAAAAATAGGGGCTGTTTTGAGGTGGTTTTGTGTAAGATTTTGGTGAGCTTTTGCAGCTGGGTTTGTTGCTGTTTTTCAGCTAATTTTTGTTGCTTCTTTGGCTATTTTCGCAGTTAATTTGTTGCTTTTTTTGGAGCTGGAATTTTTGCATTTTTTGGCTGAGAAAAGGGCGAGAGTTGTTGAGTTTCTGGCTAATTTTGGGCTGGTTTTGCTAGTTTTAAAAGTTAAAGTTTGGTGTATTTTTACTGGATTTTGGGGGATGCCTTGAGATTGCTTCAACATGGTTTTCTTGGATGT
This sequence comes from Nicotiana attenuata, assembly GCF_001879085.1. Classification (NCBI taxonomy): domain Eukaryota; kingdom Viridiplantae; phylum Streptophyta; class Magnoliopsida; order Solanales; family Solanaceae; genus Nicotiana; species Nicotiana attenuata. The sequence goes on along the minus strand of NW_017671725.1, from coordinate 181,083 downwards.
TTGGATCTGGTTTTTAGGTGTCTTTTAGGGTTAGTTTTATGTGTGTTTGGAGGTGAGAGGAGCTAAATTTTGGGGCTGATTGTAGCCACTTTTAGGGGCTACTTTACATCAACAATTCGTTACTTTGTTCTGTGTATCGTCTCCGCGATGCATGCTGATGTTTAGTGTTATGTAGTGCATACATTTTATTTGTAAGTTTTGGTTTGATTTATGTGAAACTTTCACAGATGAAATTACCAAGATGTCTAGGCTGGGCAAAAATGTGGACTCAATATGCTGGCAAGAAAAAGGAAAAAGCCAATGCTCTGAAGAAAGAGGCACCAAAATAAAAGAAAGATGCCGTGAAATATATAGGGCGACATCAGCTGATAGAAGAGAACTGAACTTATTGCAACGACGGTCGACATATCTTCATTGTAGAACACAGAAGCCAATCAGTACTTCCACTGAAGTATCAACTTCTTATCAATTTAATGGAGAGTTTGTTGAACAAACAGTTTCTCTAAGAGGAGTCTCATCTTCTATTCTTAGAACAGGTTTGTAAACTAAGCTTTTGTTATCTTGCTGAGGCAGACAGCACTTCGTCGACATGCCAGCTTAGGCTGTTATATTTTTGACATTATTTTTCTATTTTATTACGTTGAATGCCATAGGTGACTTTCAGTAAATAAAGGAAACTTCGTGGGCATTAAAGGGCCAGTTGTATAGATAAAAAATGGTCTACAAGTTGCGTGCTTAGCCTCTTGCTGAATCAGTGTATTAATAGCAAAGCACGTAGATTTTTCCCTTTGACAGCTGGAGTAAAACTTTGGTGCTAATCTATATGAAAATTTGCCATTATCCTTAGCGTTTTCTGATCACTTTTCCTTTTGAATTATCTGCCTTCTTCCTACTGCTCTCCTCACCACCTCTCACCAAAATTCCTATTGCTGTATGCATAATCTATCACCAGAAGTTCTCCAGTAACACAATTCACGTTTGCAGTGTTTATTGGTTTGAAAAGCTCTTCTCTTTTCCTCTGATTTAACCCTAGATCCTTTTACCCTCTAATATTCTCAACTACTACTGGGTTTCTATTGTTTCCTCCGGGATCTAGGTAAATTATATATTTGTGTGTTTGTCGAAGCTAAATTTTCAGGCTTTCTACAATTTCTGTTTGTTTCTTCTCCATTGTGTTAATTCTACAGTATATACAATAAAGAGAAAAACCAATTAAACTTCACTAGAAGCTAAGAAAACAACCTGGATCGGAACCTTGGACGAGAGCTCGACAAATTTGAATGTGACCTCGCGGGCAAACTCCAACTCAACCTTCGAGCTACTTTTTCCCGAAAAAATAGGGGCTGTTTTGAGGTGGTTTTGGGTCAGATTTTGGTGCGCTTTTGCAGTTGGGTTTGTTGCTGATTTTCAGCTAATTTTTGTTGCTTTTTGGCTATTTTCGCAGCTAATTTGTTGCTATTTTTGGAGCTGGAATATTTGCATTTTTTGGCTGAGAAAAGGGTGAGAGTTGTTGAGTTTCTGGCTAATTTTGGGCTGGTTTTGCTGGTTTTAAAAGCTGAAGTTTGGTGTATTTTTACTGGTTTTTGGGGGATGCTTTGAGATTGCTTCAACATGGTTTTCTTGGATGTTTGGATATGGTTTTTAGGTGTCTGTTGGGGTTAGTTTTATGTGTGTTTAGGAGGTGAGAGGAGCTAAATTTTGGGGCTGATTGTAGCCACTTTTAGGGGCTACTTTACATCAACAATGCGTTACTTTGTTCTGTGTATCGTCTCCGCAATGCATGCTGATGTTCAGTGTTATGTTGTGCATACATTTTATTTGTAAGTTTTAGTTTGATTTATGTGAAACTTTCACAGACGAAATTACCAAGATGTCTAGGCTGGACAAAAATGTGGACTCAATATGCTGGCAAGAAAAAGGAAAACGCCAATGCTCTGAAGAAACAACAACAACAACAACCACCCAGTATAATCCCACTTAGTGGGGTCTGGGGAGGGTAGTGTGTACGCAGACCTTACCCCTACCCTGGGGTAGAGAGGCTATTTCCTAATAGACCCCCGGCATCCTTCCCTCCAAGAACTTCCCACCCCTCTCTTGGGGAGACTCGAACTCACAACCTCTTGGTTGGAAGTGGAGGTTGCTTACCATCAGAGCAACCCCTCTGAAGAAAGAGGCACCAAAATAAAAGAAAGACGCCGTGAAATATATAGGGCGACATCAGCTGATAGAAGAGACCTGAACTTATTGCAACGACGGACGACATATCTTCATTCTAGAACACAGAATTCAATCAGTACTTCCACTGAAGTATCAACTTCTTATCAATTTAATGGAGAGTTTGTTGAACAAACAGTTTCTCTAAGAGGAGTCTCATCTTCTATTCTGAGAACAGGTTTGTAAACTAAGCTTTTGTTATCTTGAACTGAACTAGGAGACATTAAACATCTACATATTTAATACGTTCATAACACCTTTTTTTGTCTTAGAAAATATTTTCACAGTTTAGGATTCCCATGTTTCTAATAATGTCAAAGATGTACGTGATAGCTCCTGTATTTTTTAACTTGGTAAGTGTGGAAGTATGGTGTTCAAATTTGTAGAACGTTTAAACAGCCAGACTTATATGCTTAATTCCTTATATCTTAGGGTCCACATCGGGAACATGCGCAGAGCAAAATGATATTGCTATGCATAAGAATACAAATAGAGGTTTGGTTTCTTATAGCTTTAAAGTCATTTCAACCATTCATTTTTCGACATTGACATTTTTCCCCTTTGGTTAACCTTAAAAAACACAGGTCGTAGATCTAAAAAATTTGGGTCAGGCGAACATTATTGACTTGCCCAATAGCCCTTATAGACTGAAAATTGTACCGAATTGTAAATTTTGTAGAGCCAAAAGATTTCAATATGAATCACCGGCATTTTGTTGTGATAATGGATCAGTGAAATTCATTCACTATGGACTACCTGCTCAACTCCTAAATCTTTATTTAGGAAACTCTGAGGAGTCCAAACATTTTCGCACTTATGTTAGATTGTATAACAATATATTTGCATTTACTTCTCTTGGAGTGAATTATGACAGAGATTTAGCAAGAAGAAATTGTGGTATTTATACGTTTAGAGTTCAAGGGAAAATGTATCATTTCATAAATGACCTCCTGCCTTCGGGTCAACCAGCCAAAAATCTACAGTTGTATTTCTATGATACTGATAATGAACTAGCAAATCGAATGGCATTCTCTGACAAGCTTAACGAATCGGTTATCATGACTTTGATGGACACATTAAAAGTTAATCCATACTCTATCTTTTTGAAATCTTTAACGAATATCCAGAATTATCAAACTTCTACATTGCGCTTAAGTCTGACTCTGGTTTAGATCAAAGAACATATAACTTACCAGCATCATCTGAAGTAGCAGCAATATGGACAGATGATGGAAGTAGTTCTAAGATTTCTCTACCGCATATTCGAATTTATACAGATAGTAATAAAAGCCAATTGGTAAATTATTACTACGGTTGTTATGATCCACTGCAATAACCATTGTTATTTCTTTATGGACAAAACGGATGGCACTGTGGTATTAAAAAAATTATTCAAATGAATAATACTATTAGCCACGGAACTTATTATGAAAATGAACAGCTACCAAGTGTACAAAACATGTGTTCAGTTGACATGCTACTTGACATAGAAGCAGAACTTCTGGAAAAAAAGAAACGAAAAAGAAATATTGTGTCATGCCGTGAGTATTATTGGTACAAGCTCCAAATGAGGGATGGCGAAGAAAATGGGGTTTTACATACAGGAAGAGTATTCCAACAATACTCAGTTGACGAATTTATCAAGCTTGAGACTCAAAGGTTAGATTTCTATTCATTTAATCAAGATTTATTTCGAATTGATGCGTTAGCGGGGATCCTTGATGTTCTAAGACATGGTGAGCGAGAAGCATGTAACATAGGCAGTCAAAGTTTTTTACCTGCAAGTTTTATAGGAGGTCCTAGAGATATGCGCCAACGATATATGGACGCTATTGCGTTAGTGCAAAATTTTGAGAAACCTGATATTTTTTTAACAATGACATGTAATCCATCATGGCCAGAAATAGAAGAACATTTATTGGTAACAGATGAGGTGCAAAATAGGCCCGATTTAATTAGTCGAGTGTTTAGAGCTAAGCTAGACGAGCTTAAAACAGATATACTGAAGAGAAATATATTTGGAAAAGTTGCTGCTTTTATGTACACTATTGAATTTCAAAAGCGCGGTCTTCCACATGCTCATTTTCTTATCATACTTAATAACGAATATAAATTGTTAACTCCGGAAGCTTAGATAAATTTGTTTGTGCTGAACTGCCTGACACTGATACGAATGATTATCTGTATTCACTTGTTACTAAACATATGATGCATGGACCTAGTGGTAGCTTAAATCCTAAATGTCTTTGTATGAACAACAGGGAATATTGTAAGTTCAAATATCCAAAAGAATTTGCTGATTATACATATAAGGGGAAAAATGGATACCCAATATTAAAGCCAATTTCTTGACAATTCATGGGTCGTTCCTTACAATTCATATCTATTGAGCAAATTTAACTGCCATATTAATGTTGAAGTTTGTTCTGATATTAAAGTTGTTAAATACCTTTATAAGTATATTTGTAAAGGACATGATAAAATTGCCTTTTTCGTACATGGTGATGATCCAAATATTGAAATAGATGAGATCAAATAATATCAATCTGCTAGATGGGTTTCTCCACCAGAGGCAACTTGGTGTTTATTTGGTTTTCCGATTAGCGAAATGACTCCATCTGTTTATCATCTTCAGCTACATCTTGATGGACAACAATTTGTCTCTTTTAAAAGCATACAGACAATAAATTCAATTGTAAATAACCCCATGATCAGAAAAACTATGTTGACAGAGTTCTTTGTGATGAACAGAGAAAATAAGGATGCAAAGAAGTTAAATTTACTCTACAAGGAATTTCCGGAATACTTTGTATGGTCCAAACAATATAGAATGTGGACACGTCGAAAACAAGGTGATGTTATTGGACGTATAGTCACATGCCATCCAATAGAAGGAGAAAGGTACTATCTTAGATTATTATTAATGAATATTAGAAGACCAAAATCATACCAAGATTTGCTAACAGTAAATGGAGTATGTTGCAGTACATTTAGAGAAGCATCAGAAAAACGAGGCTTATTACAATGTGATAATAACTTAGTTGATTGTATGTCAGAAGCTGTAAGATATCAGATGCCTTATAGTTTGAGACCTTTATTTGCCACACTTCTTGTATATTGTAATCCTGCTAACCTGAAAGAACTTTGGAATCAATTTGAAGATTCTATGTCCAAAGACTTCAAGATTTTGCCAAACTTAAATGCAAAACAGATTCGTCATATGGCCTTAAACTATATTAATGACATTCTACATTTAATGGGTCGTGACATAAATGAATTTACACTCATACTAGAAAGAATTTTAGCTTCTTCTGCTGCAAGAGAGGCTCAAGATTCTCATTTTGAAAGAAATATAATTGTTAAAGAAGAGGATTTGTTACTAGAAACAAAATTGAACGATGATCAGCCAAAAGCATAGATATAATCCTTGATAGAATATTTAAGAATAAGTGTGGAGCTTTTTTTATTGATGGTCCCGGAATAACTGGTAAAACATTTTTGTATCGCGCATTATTGGCTATTGTACGATCAAAAGGATTCGTAGCTCTAGCAACAGCAACATCTGGTGTTGCAGCTTCAATTCTTCCAGGTGGACGAACTGCTCACTCCCGTTTTAAATCTCCTATTGATATTGATGAACATTTCTCTTGTAATATCAATAAGCAAAGTTCACTTGCATCATTGATACGAGATGCCAAACTAATCGTGTGGGATGAAGTATCTATGGCCAAAAAACAGCTGATAGAAGCTTTTGATTTTCTATTGAAAGATCTAATGGATACAAAGATACTCTTTGGTGGAAAAGTTATCGTCTTTGATGGTGATTTTAGACAAACTCTTCCAGTTGTTCGAAGTGGAAAAAAAGAAGATTTCATACAAGAAAGTTTATTATGTTCTGAAATTTGGAGCTAACTTGAAAAGTTGCGATTATCAGTAAACATGCGAGCAAGAACAGATCCTGCTTTCTGTGACTATTTGATGCGAATAGGGAGTGGAAAAGAAAAACTAAATTTTCAAGGTAAGATTGAAATTCCTGATTGTTTCATTATTCCTTTTATAAGTGAAAAAGAATCATTGAATCAGTTATTTAGAATTACCTATCCGGATTTGTATATATCTACTTGTTGATATGTCTTCGACAAATGCTCGTGTTATCTTAACAACAAAAAATGATTTTGTTGACGAAATAAATGATATGCTCATAACCCAATTTTTGGGTGAATCTAGAACATATGTAGCGTTTGATGAAACTATTGAAACGACTGATCAAAGTCAATATGAAGATTTTTTGCATACTTTACACTCAGCTGGCTTACCTCCGTATAAATTAACCGTGAAAATAAATTTTTCCGTTATTTTGCTACGAAATTTGAACCCCTGCGAAGGTTTATGTAATAGTACACGACTTATATGTTGTAATTTTGAGAGGCATGTCATAAGCGCAAAAATTGCAAGTGGTGATTCAAAAAAACACGCATGTATTTATTCCGAGAATACCGTTGTTGTCTTCACAAGATGAAAAACTACCTATTCCTTTCAAAAGAACACAATTTCTGATTAGATTATGTTTTGCTATGACTATTAATAAAGCTCAAGGTCAAACATTAGATTTTGTTGGAATTTATTTGCGAGAGCCTGTTTTTTCACATGGTCAGCTTTATGTTGCTTTATCGCGAGCAAAATACTCAAATGCAGTGAAAATGTTGATCCGACCACCAATACTTGATAGCAACGATGATCATACAACACAGAATATAGTATATGATGAAATCATTGAAGCATCCCTCTTGTGAATTGACAGTTATACTATGAGCAGTAATGTGTTTGAGTTTTGACCTACAACTGATCAATATTTTGCAAAAAATTGATCATCAACGCTTTAAAAGTTAAGTTATTATCATTTAGATGGTTACTGAGATTTCTCGATTTCCTAAATCCTTCCATACAAATTCTGAAGTTGTAATACTGCTTGAACAGAGTATCAACTGTTAGGTAAGTGACTTTCCTGTTGAATAGATGCATCTAATACTTGAAACCTTGCAATTATGAATACGAATACAGAAGGCTCAACAAATATTGATGATGAGACATTATTCTATTATTTTATATTATTTTTTCCTTCACATAAAAACTGCATTCTGTGTTGTGTTGGAAATTTTTTGAAAGCCCGAACAACAAAAAGGAGAATATGAAAGGAGAAGAAGATAAGTGGATAGTAACAAACATAAAATAGAAAAAACATGATTAGAGTTTCACATGTCTACGAACTCGATATGCTCTCTTTTTTCCCTTTTAGTTTTCATAATAGTTGGTTCCTGTTATTCTGTTGGTAAAATTATTTTCACCTTCCCTATTTGTTTCAATTTAATTTTTACTTTTCATTCGATTGATGATCAGTTGCTTTGTAGGTGCCTTAGACTACTGTTGCACGAACAGATACCATACATCATGCAGAGATGTAGATATCTATTTGATAGATCATACACACAACTTGCTTGAATGACAAGAATTAGACGATGCAACCCATCGAAACTTGCTGACTCTAATATGATGGTATATTCATAACTACTACCAAAGGAATTGTCTAGTAACATGCGCTTATTTCTAATGATTCTATAAACAATTGAAGCGGTTATTTTTTATTGAATTGTATTCTTGTGGATAATGATAGGTGTTATTACATCATATGCAGGCTACGCTACAAGCTGAAATAGTTGAAAAAGCGAAAGTTGCAACAACAGAAGCTGAGAGGAAAGCGGAAAAAGAAGTTGCAGTTGCCATGGAGAAGATGGAATCTCAGTCATTGATGAATGCTCCTCCGGAAGCTAGCAACGTTTCAAAGGAAGCCACTAGATAACTTGTGAAACCTAAACCTGATGGACAGGAACATTCAGCAGGTATATCTCACCATATAATCTTAGTGACGAAGTGGAAATGGAGATTTGACCTTCGTCCTGCTCCTCTTTTCCTTTTAAGTTTCTCTCAAGTATTTCAAATAAATATTAACTTAAAGGAAACACTCCAGCAAAATATACTTCTGAAATTATTCTCAACTGAGATGAACATATTGCACTTAATGTCTCTCGTGAACATACATACATACATTTTTTCCTGCCATAGAATAAATTAAATATCGGCATTGACCAAATTTCTGTATTCTTTTTTATTTAAATCATATCTTTGCCAGTGCATCTCTTGCAGCAGATAGTGTATATAAGTGTTATTGAAGATTGCAAATTACAGTAGAAAAATATTACTACATATTTAAGTTACAATATACACACATGTTCATTGCATTACACTTCACCTGTTTAGCTGACGGTAGCTAACTCACAGGTTTAGGTGACAATATACACATTTGTTCATTGCATCACACTTCACTGTCACTTTGTTGTGCTGATCCACGTGCTCGCCTTTTCCATCCCAAGGCAGCTCCGAGAACTTATTTCTTTTCTTGCACAGGTACCATCATTGGAACACAACAACTAATTGAAGTTAAGGGAGAGAGTATGGATCTAATTAGATATATTGACAGTAACTTTGAAGGACCTTCACTTTTCCTAGATGTAAGTTGTTAATAATATTTTCTTTGAGATTTTCCTACTTTGCCGTCCCACAATTTTTGTGCTCACTACCATAGGATTCTTTCAGGAGAAAATTCGCAGAAGAAATGTTCTCCCACTTTAACTCCTTTAGAATTACATACTTGCTTTGACATAGAAGCTTTGAGTCTGAGATGTGTTGTTCGTGTAGTTACAACATTTGATACCTCAAACAATCCATACTACTACTACTACTCTTTCTCCGGATTTTAAAGTTAAAAAACAAAATAGAATCCACAAAATATAGCCATTTTTCAATAAGGATAATTAAACAGCTGCAAAATTCGTTTACTCGTATGAGTACCTTCTTCCTTGCTTCTTCCACTGATCTTTAGTTCCATGGCAGCCGCTTGTAGGTTTCGACGCCTAACCAGAATTTCATCAAGTTCATTTCACAGTTTTACTCACTGCTTCCCTCTTCTATTTTGTTCCTCTCAACCTCTTTCATTGATCCACCTGTAAGTATTTTTATTTTGGGCGGTTTTTCCTCGCTCCCTACGAAATTTTCCTTCATTCGTAATTCATTTGTCTAATCATGTTTTTCTCTGCTTCTGTTTGTTTTTGTTTGATTATTTTGAGCTTTTATGGATGCCTAATCCGAATATTGATCCTGCATGTTCTCTTTTGAATAATTGATGTCAGTTTCATAAGAACGGGTCTTATAGTGTTGCTTTAACTTTAGTTATGAACCAAATATTGTCTGATATTATTTTTTTCTCCCTCAGCTTCTTTTTTTGATTGATATTTATTATTTTGTGCATGCATGTGCTCATTTTTTACACTTTAGAGATAGACCTATGCTTTATTTATTTTGCATGATCTTGGATGTTCTGTTGTCTGATCTATTGATAATATTATACAGATGTGATGACTTTTTTTAAGATAGTATAAGCATTAAGATTTTTTCTTATATTAGTTAGCACAAGAAATATTAATAAATATTCAGTTAGAGCTACCAGAATTTTGAATCATGTGCGAGTTTATAACCTTTACCATTATAAGCTTTTGGTCTTTCTTTTTTTTGGATATTAAAAGTTCTATAAAGTGTTGGCTGCCAATGATTTGCCTTTGCTTGCTATATTAAGTTTCTGTTAGCTGATCTGATTTTATTTGGAAATCTATAGGACACATGGTTCATTTTTCACCACCTTTCTTGATTAAAGCATTCTTGTGAAATCCTTTCTTGATAAAATATGAGGCCATTTCTTCAGGTTTAATTTCACTTTTGTTAAAGTGAATGTGGACGTTAATCATAAGGTTTTGAGTTGTTAAATATGATTTTCACTCTACAACTGCCCATTTGGATAATTTTGCTACTTCTATGGCTTTAGGTCATTATCGGAGGATGTTAGTGCGAGCGCTACTGTGTTAAAACACAAAATCAGAAAAAACTGTTAGAAAAATAAAAGAAACTGGAAAAACAGAAGAGTTTAAGAAATATTCCGAGTCCACAATTTGCTTGTGTGTCCTTAAGGAATTTTAACCCCCTCACACGTTGCCAAGGTAATGGATTAAATCCTCCCAGGATAAAACGGAATAAACCTTCCTGCAACAGTGGCAATACAAACTGCAGGATACCAACGAACTTAAAGAACGGAGCAAAATCACACTTACGAATTTGAGAGAGAGAGACTGCGAATTAGGATGCAGTATATTCAAAAAGAAAGAAGTTCTGGAGTGTTTTTCGTGTAAAGAAAATGGAGCCGCCGCGGTTCTACCGTGGTCGCGGCAGAACCGCGGCCAGAGAGGCCCTCTGAACCTTCAGCAGGGTTCTGGCGTATTTTCAGCAGTGATTTTGCATTTAATTAATTATTAAATAATTAAATAAATTTTGTCCAAAAATAATCTTATCGATCATTTGACTCCAAATCCAAATCCAATCCAAAGCCGAGCGAGCGACGACGGCGCAAGGGTTCATTCTCTTCAACTCCTTTTAAGAGCTTTAAGAAGTGATTCTATATATAAGCACACAAATGTAGTTGTCCCTCACCAATGAGGGACAAAGTGCAAGACAAAAGTTCACTTCTTCAAATTTTCAATTTCCCTCCATTTCCAATTCACACTTCTTCTACTTTAAAGTCCAATGGCTTAAAGTCCAATCGTTAGTTAGGTGAAAGGAAAAAATCTTTGAGATTTTTTTAAGAAGAGGGGAAACTTTGGAGTTCCAAATTGGTTCCTGTAAATGCTATAATGTAAAGGCTATAATGCAGGATCTTAAGGGCCAGCTTCATTTTTACTTGGTCTTTTAGTACACTGACCAAGACACTTAATAATTCTTTGATCGCCATGTACTGCATTTCCGATGCAAAGATATGAAGTCATTGTAGATCACCTCAGAGAATCTCAAGGTAAAGGATATTGTTTCATGGCAGTGATCAAGAAATCTTTTCGGCTTAAGCTTTAAGACATTCATTCTTCTCTTTACTTAAATAGTACTATGCACTCCATGCTAAAGAATAAGAAATTTATGTTAGCATCCTGATAGAAAACCGGAAAGAAGAAATTATGTTTTCACCAATTGTCTTGGAAATGGAACTCTCTTGATGGGAAATAAGAAAATCATAATTCTCATGTTAAAATAAAAATATAAGACATACAAAATAGCTTATTCAGTGACCAACAATACATGTTAACCAACTTTTCAATCCTAAAACTCATCAAAAATCACTGTCCTAAAACAAATGTTCGTAAATTTGCATATTAAAATATTTATTGTCCTTTTGATACCACCAACATATGTGGCGGAGTTTCTAAGCTTGCTTTGTCTTGGAATAACTTTTAATTATACTCGCAATGAATTGATACAGGGTAGAAGGGAATTTTGTAGTGGTGATGGTCAGTCATTATGAAGGAGGATGGTTATGCTGATATTATAAGTTCTTTGTCACCTCAATATTTTAGATTTACAGGTAAAGTAATATATCACTTCCTTGGGCCCGGGCGACCGCCAACTAGTTATTTCTAGAGAAATTTTCATAAAACACTATTTTATAGTAGTAACTAGCCATCTATAGATACCATTTGCTATATTACAGATTATAGATATCTTTTATGTGGTTATATGATGTATTTAAGCTATTGTATTCATGAATACAATAGCAAAAATATGCGTGAATCAGGGAAGTCCAGCTAATCAGTTGTTGTATTCGAATGTATTCGACTGTATTCATGGCGTGAAACGTGGGATTACAACTGGACAGATTACTGTATTCGACTGTATTAACGGCGTGAAACAGGGGATTACACTGTTTTTAAACGGAAAGTGTATCAATTAACATAATAGACTCCTTATATAACTCAACAAACTCAATTATAACACACAAAATTTGTTTTTCGGTTATAAAAAAGATTCTCAACTGGAAAAAAATCAAAAAACATAACAATCTTCAGAGAAATTATATAATACATCTGAATACATAAATTATATTAATTAAAAAAATATATGAATACATAGAATACAACGGGATACAATGAAATATAATGGAAAAAAAGACAGTGAATACAATGAAATACACAGAACAACAAGATACGTTGAATTACAATGAAAAAAAAAGACAATGAATATAATGAAATACATTAAAATACAGCGTGATACGTTGAAAATACATTGAAATATATTAACAGAAAATCAAGTTGCTCAGCCCCAAACTCCGTCGTCTTTGCTCAAGAACAAACCCTAATTTCCGCCTTGTGGCCAAATAGTCCTTCCATCTTCAAAGATCTTGCACGCTCAAACCTGGAGGAAGTGATGATGTCTTTAAGGTTTCAGTTGGGCTTTACTTGGTTGGAACTGTAGTTTGGAATGCCTTTTCGACTGGTGAGAAGATTATTGACTGAAACTTCTAAGTTATTTCCATGGAGGCAGCAACTTAAGCCCTTCGAGTTATGATGGACGATAGCTGCAATCACGAAGGCGTGACTATTCGAGTTGAAAAGAGTTTTAGATCGATTTAGTTGAGAATAGGTGGGAATACTTTTGGCGGTGCCGGAAGACGAGAATTGGGAACAAATCTTTTTGACAATGGGATGTATCAAAGTAGAGAGAGAAAGAAAATAATGTAACTAAATAGCGTATTTAGTGGCTTAGGAGTAGGAGGTAACCAAAATTAGATATTTTGCTATAAATATTAAAAGATATCTATAAAATATAATTTTTTAATGGTATTTATTTAAAATAAATAAGGTGTTAATCTTTGCTATAGGAGGTAAAAATTCCTTATTTCTTTTCTTTTCTTTTCTATACTTTAGAAGAGCTTGAGTTTCGACATGTTTGCTTCTAAGGGATTAAATCAGAATCTGAGGGTATTATGGACTTTTAGCATCAGTTACTGTTGCTTTTGTGTCGGAGAAATTACGTGTCCGTTCCATGTGCTTCTAAACCACGTATTCTTTATTCCATCAGCCAGAGAAATATGCACACTTTCAACTTTTCAGTTCTCTTCATCTTCTTTGTTCCTTTTCATCTTTTCAGTAGGTGTTGTAATTTCAGGTCATATGTATGTTCTTTTAATTTTTTGCCCCATATCATCTTCTCCTATTTTCTTGATCTTCTTTCCTGACAGTATCTTTATTGAACTCAACAATATTATAAAACCAGACAAATAGAATAATTCAGTTGTGTCTTAATACTGTTTCAATTATTGTTGTTTCATTTTAAGAATCTTAACAACCTTGAACTGGTTGAGCAGATGGAAGAATGTTCACAACTTTAGTAAATCTATGGTTCCCTAAGGATGTTAAGTAATCAAGAGGTCTCATGCAGAAGTATAAACTAATAAAGGGCAAACAACAAGAACAATGAGCAGCTTTATCAATCAAGTTAAGTCCATTACACACGGAGAAGGGAGAAAGATTAAGCAAAAAGAAGTTAGCACAGTCACCAATCACTGAAAGTAAGAGATATGCTAGAAAGAGAATTCAGCCCCAAACATAAATAATATTTCTGTGATAATCAGATGCTAAGCAAGAAGCATGTTGATTTTTACATCACGTTAAGTTTGTGCAAGGAATCAAATTGAGTAATGTGGTGAACATCATCTTCAGAGAAATTAAATGATGTTTTCTCACTCGCATTCCTTTTTGATAACCTTCTCACTTGCATTCCTTGGCATGTACCTAGGGGTGTCAATGGATATTTGAAAACCGACTAAACGCACCGAACCGTACCGTACCGAACCGATTTTTAGGTTTCTTTTAAAGAAACCGTATGTTTTTATATAAATCTATAACCGTACCGATAATTAGGGTAGATTTTTTATTTTATAAAAGTACCGAATCGTACCGAATAAATTTTATATGTAAAAAAATTTATTTATATAGCAAGTCTAAAACGAATAAACATTAAATTTTTTGTTGGGTCTTGGAATTATGAAAATTGTTGCAAGCCAACAAGTAATTAAACTCAAAATACTAATTCCTAAAATCTATTATGCCACTTATACTTAAACTAAGTTATTTCAAGTATCTTTATTAGCAAGACACAAAGTGTTCTAGCGATTATGGGTAGAAAACTACATTGAATTGAATATGTTTTCTTTCATACAATTTTGATTTATCTTTTTGCATATTTAATATAAACTTTATTCTTGAGTCCCGGCTTGGTTAATATCTTTCCACTCGTGTGATTTATATTTTCTTTGCTTTTACTTGGTTTCTTTTACGTTGCTGTCGAATAGTTGATGGATCTATACTCTAGCCATCTTTCATGTTTTTTTAATTCATCACCCTTTAAACAGTAAAAATGTCTAGAAAGTTTTGGTAAGTCCTGTAAAAGAACATATGTTATTGCATTCTACTTCTACTAGTGAGTTTTACACATGATATTTTAAAAAAATACCGAAAATTAACCGAACCGTACCGATACCAAAGTGAAACCGACATAATTGGGACGGTTTCGAAAAGTCTAATTTTGGTTATACATAATAGAATAACCGAGAAATTGGTATGGTACAAATTTTATAAAATAACCGTCCGAACCGAATCATTAACACCCCCTACATGTACCTATCTTCTGAGATGTCAGTTTTAGTGTTCTCAATTAGGTGCTACAAAAGAAAAAAAAAAAAAGAAGTACAACGTAGTGCTTTTAGATAAGCAGATGATGGCACATCAAATGTGGGATTCGTTGCTCTTTATATGTCCAACCTGCACGATTCTTGTTATTGCATCGACTCATATTCCCCAAAAAGTGGATCCCACTCTAATAGCTTCGAATAAATTAAATACGTGCATTAAGATACGAAGGCTTCTTCTTTCACAACAACGAAAGCACTTTTTCACTCTTTCATATACTAGGGGATTTCACTTGGAAAAGAAAATGTTCCATACTAAGGATTCGGGTCCATAACCATGGGTTCCAATGCACGAGATCTTGTAGCACTTACCAATGAGGTCCTATCGATTAGTATTACACAGAAGAAATCAATTATAGACACTAATACAATTAGATCCGCTCTTCATAGACAAACTTGGGATTTGCGATCCCAGGTAAGATCGGTTCAGGATCATGGGATCCTTTTCTATCATATAGGAAGGGTTGTAGCACAAAATGTACTTTTAAGTAATTGCCCCATAGATCCTATATCTATCTATACGAAGAAGAAATGGAGAATGAATACCGACACGATCAAATCTTTGTTTCTCGAATGAAATTAGTGCATAGGAAATATACAAACAAGAAAGTTAAAATAAAGCAAAAGTGGCGTCTACTAGCACATCAGTGCCAATATGAAACTGGAACAGAACTAATCTTAGTAACTCAATCACCAAACAAACAGAGATTCAGTAATGAACTCTAACTCAGAAGACCTCAAATAAACATAAAAAAGGAACAGAAAAAAAAAAGAGGGAAAGAACATGCGGAGGAGAAACCAGTAAATGTGCCAATTCAAATGTGTTGTAGACTGTTGCAGCAATCAGTAATAATAGGAAAATGCTCAGCTAAAACTCAGGTTAACAGAAAAGGAATCATGGATGAAAGAAGCTAGAGCCAAGATATTGAACGACTAAAATTATATGGCAAACAAGAGCCATAACAGTCCAAATCTCCATTTAATATTTATCTGGCATCGACAATAGTGAAAAATTCAATAGACCTTCATTCATCATACTTCACATTATAGAAGTTACCTGACTTACCTCTATTTCATGATCATATTGGTAATATAAAATTTTGATCAAATGTTATTCTTAATAATGGCAGCATAAACTACATCATATGTAGAATACCTCCAACAATAGAAGTTACACCAATAGGAAACTATTCTAAATAATTAATGATGAGGTAAGCAACAATAAATTAGTGGATTTAAAGTTAATCTTTATCTTGCAATCGGCTAGATTTTTAGTTTAAACTTTATATGTAAATTCAAGAAAGTAATTTAGAGGGAGCTCAAAGCATAATCAATTCAACAACCAACATGATTAGAATATATGAGTAGGTCATTTGCAGAAGGTTAGTCTTCAATCACAAGTTTCACCATGTTTTTCCTTAATTCAAGTCAACTTAATTGTCTATCTTTAAAATGCAGCTGTTGATTGCCTAGATTTAATGGCTGTGTTTGACTTCTTTATCAGCATATAACAGAAATGCCTAAATTAGTTGGGATGGAGAAGGGCTATAGTAAGGGCTAATGTGTTTTCTTCATGGTTGATGATATTGAAGCATATGTTTACAGGTCTGCATAAGATTATTAAAGATATACCTGAAGATAAGGTGTCGTTTCTGATCGTATCAGGATCTTAGTGTTGTTTTATTATTGCTACATGGGGAGACTTACGAAGGCAAAATCTCTAAATGGTTCTGGCATAGATGGATATATATGTCTAGCAAAAAGATAATAGAGAACCCACACAATGCCATCATGAATAAGCTCAGGCAATTCTACTGTTCATGAAAAATATGATATGCCTATCGAGGATTATTCTTGTTGTTGCTTGAGACTACTTTTCTCACCTTAGCATTCAGCCTTGATTGTCGAACGCCTATGTGAATAGAATTACATGATTCTGAAATTTGGCTAAATTTTTTATGAGGATCTGGAGATGCTGATGTAGTTCCTTTAATTTTTGCTCTCATGTTAGCACATTGTGAAGTGACACAAACATGTGTGATAATATATTTTTGTACCTTTTTATAAATAAAATAATGTATGTTTGTCAAAACAAACAATAAGGTTCTTTAGGAAGAAGTGAAAAAGAATATCAGGAGAAAAATATGCAGAATCAATTGATGTATCTATTAGTTGGTTGGGCAAGGATATTTTTCAACCTTAAATTCTTATTTTGCTATCATTAAATCAGGTAGGTTGTGTTTTATTTTGCTTCGTATCTGTTGCTCCGCTTATATCACCAGATATTTACGTATCAAACAAATCTAGTAAGAGAAAAAAGTGTAAATTTATTTTGGTAATAAATGTGAACATTACCATAACAACCAAAACAATTTACATCCTAAAGAGCCTCTAGTGTCCTTTGTCACCTTCTAGGAAGGGTGCTCCAGACTCTATATCTCCAAACAAAGCACAACTTCTAATTACATCAATGTATTCAGACTATCTAAAATCTCTTTTCTAATCTGAGCAAACACAAAATCTCTATCTACATTTACTTTTCTAAAGATTCTCCATTTTCTTGCTTGCCAATTGTAGTATAGCATGGCACCCTATACTGCAGCAACTATTTTCTTTTGGAATTGGCTCCATCGTCTCCTTTTGATCCACTTGATCACCAGGCTTGCTTCATTGTTATGAATCTTGATGCCCAGCCAGTTGCTCAACTTTTCTCTCAGGTATGAAATTCACTTGCACTGACCAAAGATATGTGCATGTGTCTCCATTTTTGCCTTATCACATAAACAATGTGAGCACCTAATTTTTGCCCCACACTGCAAAAATATTCAAAATAGTTTTAATTACTTTTGTATAATTTGAGGAATTTTTATTTTTATTTGTTTGGCATTCATTCACACTTTTAGCGTAGCATTTCAAATCACGAAAATGATCAAAAATATTTTCTCTTTTGTTTATTGCATTCTTAGGTTTTTACTTGCATTATTAACATTTAGTTTGCATTATTTAAAATACAAAATACTTTAGTTTGTTTTACATTTTAGGTTCAAATTAATTAGAGTTGGTCAATCCACAAATTAATTAGTTGTTAGATAATTCATGTAATAATAGGTTAATTGTGCAATTCAAGTTCTCAATATTATACTATCAGTTAATTAGTGGCTAAAATGGAAAAAGAAACGAGAAAGGAGAAGGTTTAATTGAGCTCAAATTTTTTTGGCTCTCTCATTCTCTCTTCTAAAACCAGAATCGGACCCCCAATGACGAACCCTAGCAGCCTTCTTCCTCGAACAAGAAACAGGGACGGCGTCAGACCCCTTTCCCTTTGAAAAAGAACCAGCCGCCATTTCTAACGTCAAAATTCGAGTAAGCTGTACAATTGCAGTCAACTAAGCACGATTTCTCGCATTCTTCAAAGTTTTGAAATAAAATAGTTGCTAAAAAATAGGATAGAAAAGGGATTTCGGCAATTGTTTGAATCCACTGCTGCTCGCTTCTATTTTCTGGGTTCCTAAGCATTATTTTGGTCTAAAGTGCTGCTGATCTTGCTGTGACCTGTTGCTGAGCTCCAAATCGTAGCTGTTTTCATCCTTCTTGACTGTTTTTTATCTAAGCTCAACTTGGTAAGATCTACACCTCCCTGTATTGCTTTCACTATATGATTCAGATCTGTTAAGTCTTTTGTCTAATTTTGTGCATCTGCCTAAATTTCAATTTCTGCCATCCTATGTGTGCAATAAATGTGTTGTTGCGTATCATTTTGAAAATGACTGAAATGGTGAAGTAATTCGAAACACGGCTGTTTGTGATAATGTAGCTCCTGCATTTCTTTGGAAATTCATCACATGTTATATGACCAAATCAGTTCCGCTTACATATATTATAGTTTGAATGAAGTAAGTATGATGAGGTTTAGTGAAATTAGCACTGTGTGAAAGATCTATTTGAAGCATATGTGTACAGATGTTCAATCATAGTTTTGATTCGTTTGAATGTTAAAAGCAGTTCTTTGAGCAGTAAACTTTGCGATAAAGTAGACTGAAATTTGGAGCAAAAGGCTTAGGGAGCAGACATAGAGTTAGAGTTCATTTAGCTGCTTATTGAAATTTGAGGCGGTGAACTTGAATCTTGATTTTGCAATTAAAGAGCTGTAATTTGTACTGTGTTTGAAAATTTTGATTTATCCTAAAGATTGGAACAATATTCCCAACGTGACATGCCCAGATCTTGCTTCTATCTTAATCAAGTTGAAATTGAAAAGGTTTCATGTTTCCTTTGCATGTGCTTATGTGGTGGGCAGTAGGGTGCAGCAGAAAGCTGCACGATTGCTTGCTGATGTGCTCTTTCGTTGTGATTTAATTTGAACATCATCTGGTGTTGCCTTGTTTGCCATGTCTGAAAGAACCATTTTCTCTGGAATTTACACAACTAGGAGAAGATCTTTCTTTATAATAATCCTTTAGCTTCTACCTTCCTAAATGAAGTTGCTAACAGCTGAATGTTTACAGTAAATTATTTGCACTATATTCAGTGTTCTATTAGGAGTTATCCAGAGTAGTAACCCCCTTCCCCTCCTAAGTCTAAAATGGTCTGGCCAATAGATTTCCTAGTATTAGAGCCTCCCCAATTAACTCTATTCTTAGGAAAATGAACAATCTTTGATATTCCTAGTATGCCTTAGGCGTGCTTTTAATATATTATCGTGATTGTGTACACGTTCGCGTTACATGATTATGATTTTCACAAATAAATCAAGGTACGCGTTCGCGCGACTTTGACCAATAATCTCAAACCTTAGGAAATTAATCTAATAACTCATGATCATCGTGGAAATGCTTTAGGCGCGCATTTAATTTACTATCGT
Source organism: Nicotiana attenuata (assembly GCF_001879085.1). Lineage (NCBI taxonomy): Eukaryota > Viridiplantae > Streptophyta > Magnoliopsida > Solanales > Solanaceae > Nicotiana > Nicotiana attenuata. Next base: position 161,335 of record NW_017671725.1, on the reverse strand, counting down.
GATTGTGTATATGTTCGCGTGACATGATTACGTTTCCCAAAAAAATAAAATAAAATCAAAGTACACGTTCACGCGACTTTGGGTGAAACAATCTTAATAATGAATTAAAGGGATTCAACATTTGAAGAAGTAAACGTTGGAAGTTTTCGGTGCATTCTTCTTCTAATCCACTTTATTTTTATTGGACAGAGAATCAAGACTTTCCCTGAATTAATGTTTCGTTCAAAGCTTGGGGAGATTAATGCTCAGTTAAGAAAGGAAGGGGGGCTGAGAAGTATCTTATCCTCTTCTCTTTTATGGTCCAACCATTTCGGTCTTGGAGGTGTTGTTGATAGTTCGAGTCTTTTTCTGTGGATATGGTATACTGACAAAATTAACATGGATAAGATTGAATCTAGAGTGGCCGATCTCGTAAAGCAGCATGATTCGATGTAAGTTCATGGAAATTCTGATTTTGAGTTATACATTTATTTGTTTTTACTGGTAATGTAATGACATTAAAAAATGTTCATCACAGGTACAAGGATTTCCTAAGGAAAGGAAACATAGCTGAATGTGAAGCTGTAAAAGCAGCACTTCTATCTTATCCAAAGATTTCTGTTAAACTGGTAATATTCTTCCTCCTTGCGTTTTGTGTTCTGCTTCTAGCTGACCATTCATGTTAAGAATTTCACTAATGCTCCCTCCATCCCAATTTATAAGATGATGTATGACTGGACACAAAGTTTAAGAATGAAAAAAAAACTTTTGAAACTTGTGGTCTGAAACAAGACATAAAAATTTCTGCGTCTATAAATCATCACATTAAGGGTATATAATGAAAAGTTTAAAGTTAAATTGTTACTAATTATAGAAATGTATCATTTTTTTTGGGACAGACCAAAAATGAAAGAGTGTCACATAATGTGGGACAAAGAGAGTACCATTTTTATTTGTTTGTAAATTTTGCATACATTGATTTGCTTGTGATGTCCTCTTTCTTTAGATATGAAAAGGGGGAACGTGAATTGTCAGCCCTCAAGATTAATTTATAATCTATTTCGATACTATCTTAAAAGCAAACCTTTTAAATTAGGTAACATAATTATAAAATCGTGAAATTTGAAAGTAATCTGCTGGAGAAACTTGAAAGTACTACCCGTACCAAAATCAACTCCATTAAGAATACCGATCTCAGAACAATACTCCCATACTTCTTGATTTATGGTTATTTATTTAATGAAATGTTAAGAGAAAAGATTTGGGCATATTGGCAGCCCATCTAGCCTTGGAAAACTTTTGGGAGATTTGCAGTCCTACCCTATTTTTATTCCACCTTTTAATTTATACCCTGTTTTTAAAAACTATTTATTTCGTAACCAACTAACAAAAATTCCGTAATAATATGACCATTATACCCCTTCCAAAACATATAAAAGTCTGTCTCTCCTCCGTATTCCCAGATTCAAATTCTAGATCTCCTCCATATCTCCGGAGATCGCGTCTCGCATTCAAATTCCATATTCAAATTCAACTTCCAAATTCAAATACAAATTCAAATACATTGTAAGTATTTTTTGAATTATATGTTTTCTGATTTGTTTGAGCAACTTCACTGATATGCTGAATTTCTGTTTGACGATGAATTCTAACATTCTAAGCTGAAGTTATTTAGTTAACGAGCTGGCAAATAACACAACGAAGAAGAAATTATATTAAAACATTATATGATTATTGTAAATCTTCGGCATAGTTGCTTAAGTTTTTTAGTTATTACTTAAAAACTTCAGCAGGCAAAGCTGAAGTTTGCTCCTACACTGGCTAAATTAAAATTTCATATTGCATGAAAAAACTTCGGCCTAGGTGCTGAAGCTTTTTAGTTATTGTTTAAAAACTTCAGCAGGAAGAGCTGAAGTTTTTTAGTTAATATTTAAGACTTAAGCAAGAAAAAACTAATTAACATAAACATAACAATAGAAAAAACGCGAATAAAACGCACAAAAAACTAGCGACAAAAACATAACATTTCATTAAATATTAAAATCATAAATTAACATGAATAACAAAATAGCAAAACTAACAAAAAGAAAAACTAATTGTCCATATTATCATCATCGTTGTCGTTGTCGTCGTCGTCGTCGTCGTTCTCACTACCAGATGGCCGAGCATCTTCATCAGCAAGATTACCAAATCTTGCATACATCAGAAGCGTATCGAGCTTGTGGTTGATTTCTTCGAGCTCCCTGTCATATTTGTCTATCACCTCATCCAGTTTTAATTCAAATGCCTCCATAATGTCTTGCTTCAGCTCTTCTACTATTTGCCTTATGACAACATCCATTTTTCTTCTTTTTGTATTTTATGTATACTAGAATATATTTGTTTGAGTGAATAAACTCTCAAAGTATAGCGTGCTTTTATAGGGGAAAAAATTGTGCATGGTATATGAAAAGGCAAAGAGGAATTTTAAACGTTGTCTAAAGAAAAGCGTGTATGAATGTGATAGGAATGTAATTATTAGACTAACACATAACCTCAACGGAATATAATTACTACTTTAATTGTCTTTATTATGTTCACTCCTGTGTACTATGCAATTAATGCTGAAACGTGCTCAAGTTTGTTGAATTCCAACTGGATGAATTGCCCTGTCCACATGCAATTGCTGCTATTAATAAGAGATATTTGCAAAAATCTGATTACCGCTCAAATTGGTATTCAAGGGAAACATGGTTGAAAACATATGAAGGACATGTGAATACCGTGGGAGATTAAAAATCATGGGAAATACCACAAAATGTACAATCTGAGATCACAAAACCTCCCGATGTAGATATTTTACAAGGAAGAAGACAAAAGAAGGGGCATATACCTGCGACTGAATCATCAGTACCATTCAAGTCTACCAAATGCAGTCTATGTAAACAAGTTGGGCATAACAGAACAACTTGCTTGTCTTCTCCAGCACTTCATCCATATTCTAAGAAACACGCTGAAAAATACTCCAAGCTTCAATAATCCTTGGTCTGAATTTAGACTTTCTTTATTATATGACATAATTGAAATGCGATTTTTTTCATAGGAATAAAAAAAATAAGGTCTTGGACAATTTTATATACTGCTAAAGTACAAATCACTCATTTTTGTTGCGCAGGCTTGCAGGTTTGGTTGCATATTAAAAAAGTACGCAATGACTTCTACGAGAAAAAACTTCAGGTTACAGTACGTGAAATACATATCCTTAAACAAACACACACACATACAAACACTCTCACACATATGCGTATAGCACACAAAAAGAAACGCATGTACAAACAAAAGTTGTAGCATCTCTAAGAAACTAAGAAGTATAAAGCAAATATCAACAAAAGAGGGTGACAATTACATTGATATAAAAAGAGGTCAGAACAACACACATATTACAAACAAAACTTCAGCTCTCTGGGCTGAAGTTATACAAAATTAACCTAAAAAACTTCAGCTCTATGGGCTGAAGTAAACAAAAATCATACCATTGGAACATAAAAAAAGGATTACAAACACTAACAATCATCACCATCATCATCATCATCACAGTACTCCTCAATTTTCTAAATATCTCATCATCATCACTATCGGAGATAACTATAGGGTAGTCGGGCAAAAGACTACTGAATCCAAGAAGATCAATCTTCATCTTGTTGAAGTGTGAGTGGTACAATAACAAACCGATGGCTAATCTTATGCTTTTGTGGGATGAAATAAAGGCTGATTGGGAGAGAATTAGACCAAAGCTCTGTGCCAATCAATCATATCAGAATAGGCTTAACATGGAACGTAGTTGTGGAGATAATTCAACCTCGTTCGACAAGGTTGTGCAGCAGTTTGATAGTTTTCAGTTTCCCAGCTGGAACGACTATTCCAACCTGCAAAACAAACTGAAGACTCTTCTTCCTCTTATGGATAGAGTAATCGTCGAACAAAGTCAACTGCGTGATGAATTCAACAAGTTGAAGATTGATCTTCTTGGATTCAGTGGTCTTTTGCCCGACTACCCTATAGTTATCTCCGATAGTGATGATGATGAGATATTTAGAAAAATTGAGGAGTACTGTGATGATGATGGTGATGATTGTTAGTGTTTGTAATCCTTTTTTTATGTTCCAATGGTATATTTTTGTTTACTTCAGCCCATAGAGCTGAAGTTTTTTAGGTTAATTTTGTATAACTTCAGCCCAGAGAGCTGAAGTTTTGTTTGTAATATGTGTGTTGTTCTGACCTCTTTTTATATCAATGTAATTGTCACCCTCTTTTGTTGATATTTGCTTTATACTTCTTAGTTTCTTAGAGATGCTACAACTTTTGTTTGTACATGCGTTTCTTTTTGTGTGCTATACGCATATGTGTGAGAGTGTTTGTATGTGTGTGTTTGTTTAAGGATATGTATTTCACGTACTGTAACCTGAAGTTTTTTCTCGTAGAAGTCATTGCGTACTTTTTTAATATGCAACCAAGCCTGCGCAACAAAAATGAGTGATTTGTACTTTAGCAGTATATAAAATTGTCCAAGACCTTATTTTTTTTATTCCTATGAAAAAAATCGCATTTCAATTATGTCATATAATAAAGAAAGTCTAAATTCAGACCAAGTCAACTGCGTGATGAATTCAACAAGTTGAAGATTGATCTTCTTGGATTCAGTGGTCTTTTGCCCGACTACCCTATAGTTATCTCCGATAGTGATGATGATGAGATATTTAGAAAAATTGAGGAGTACTGTGATGATGATGGTGATGATTGTTAGTGTTTGTAATCCTTTTTTTATGTTCCAATGGTATGATTTTTGTTTACTTCAGCCCATAGAGCTTAAGTTTTTTAGGTTAATTTTGTATAACTTCAGCCCAGAGAGCTGAAGTTTTGTTTGTAATATGTGTGTTGTTCTGATCTCTTTTTATATCAATGTAATTGTCACCCTCTTTTGTTGATATTTGCTTTATACTTCTTAGTTTCTTAGAGATGCTACAACTTTTGTTTGTACATGCGTTTCTTTTTGTGTGCTATACGCATATGTGTGAGAGTGTTTGTATGTGTGTGTGTTTGTTTAAGGATATGTATTTCACGTATTGTAACCTGAAGTTTTTTCTCGTAGAAGTCATTGCGTACTTTTTTAATATGCAACCAAACCTGCAAGACTGCGCAACAAAAATGAGTGATTTGTACTTTAGCAGTATATAAAATTGTCCAAGACCTTATTTTTTTTATTCCTATGAAAAAAATCGCATTTCAATTATGTCATATAATAAAGAAAGTCTAAATTCAGACCAAGGATTATTGAAGCTTGGAGTATTTTTCAGTGTGTTTCTTAGAATATGGATGAAGTGCTGGAGAAGACAAGCAAGTTGTTCTGTTATGCCCAACTTGTTTACATCGACTGCATTTGGTAGACTTGAATGGTACTGATGATTCAGTCGCAGGTATATGCCTCTTCTTTTGTCTTCTTCCTTGTAAAATCTCTACATCGGGAGGTTTTGTGATCTCAGATTGTACATTTTGTGGTATTTCCCATGATTTTTGATCTCCCACGGTATTCACATGTCCTTCATATAATTTCAACCATGTTTCCCTTGAATACCAATTTGAGCAGTAATTAGATTTCTGCAAATATCTCTTATTAATAGCAGCAATTGCATGTGGACAGGGCAATTCATCCAGTTGGAATTCCAGGCAGTCACAAGTTCTCTTCTTTAAGTCCACAATGAATTCGATTCCTTCACTATTTATTCTAAACAACATTGAGTCAAGGTTGAACACCTAACAAGGAATAAAAAATTAAGACAAGCTATATTAGTGTATTTTTGCTTCAAAAAGAAAAAGTATGAAATTTTTTAAATGTAAGCAGTAAATCAGTGCAACAGATATAAAAAGCTGAAGTTAATAAATATACTCACAAACATTTTGCAAGCCAAGTCCATCTTCTTAGTCATCTCTTCTTCTGCCCATATTGATACTCTGTGAAAAGTTTCATTTGCCTTTTTTCTCCGTTCGTAAAACCACTCTCCCAACTTTTCTTGGATGAAATCTAACATTCTTAAAATAGGCATTTCTCTCCCTTTTAGTAAAATGGAATTCATTGATTCTACCATGTTTGTTGTTAGCATATCATAACGTCGCCGTGGGAACCACGATCGAGCCCATCTCTCGGGAGGCTCTTCCATTATGTAATTGTATGTTTTCTTGTCAATACTTTTGAGTTGGGACATTAACTGATTAAAATCTTCACGTTTGTATGACCTTGCAGCACTTTGAAAAAGATTTATTACCGTGGCTTTTGCATGTCTTTGCTTTAAATTTTTCTCAAAGTGATAGAGGCAGATACCATGGTGAGCTTCAGGAAAAACTTTTCTAATCCCATTTGCGATCGATTGGTTTCTATCTGACAAGAAAACCAGTTCACGACGGACTTGAATTGCTTTTCTCATTTCCCCGAAGAACCAAATGTATGCCTCATTGTTTTCTGATTCTGCTACACCAAAACATAGAGGAAAGATTTGATTGTTTGCATCCTTTGATACAGCAACAAATAGAACACCACGATATTTGGACTTTAAAAACGTTGCATCTAATGCAATAACAGGTCTACAGTATGACCAACCAGCTACTGATGCCGCAGGAATAAAGAACATGTAAGCAAATATGTACAGTGAAACACAAAAAAAACAAATCAAAAGGTGTGAATTTTTTCGAATAGGAACATTTGAAACTTCAGGCTGATGGTTAGTATTGTTTTGCTTACCTATTTTGAGCATCTTTTTTTACGTTTGTGTACGTTCCTGGGTTTTTGGCCATCATCATGTGTAGGTATGAAGGAAGAATCTGGTAGTTCTCTTCAGGTGTTCCCCTTATGCAAGCAACAACTTTTTGAATAGCACGCCATGCCTTGTGATAACCAATGTCAATTCCAATATTTTTTTTCATTTCATTTTCTACAAAGGCTGGTGTAACCTCTATCTTTTTGTCTCGAACATGTTCTATAATTTGTTCACTTATAAAATTTGATGTAGCATGCTTCTGATCTGATTTTCTTGCATCAACCGAGCATTCATAGATGTTATGATGTTTTATCACCCTGAATAGTGTGGAATGTTTTATTCTGGTAGCACGTACATTCCAACCACATTTGTCCACGATGCATTTCAGCTCGTATCTCTTGGAACATGATCTAATAGCAGTGAATTCAACTTTCTGGTTTAGCTCCAAGCTGCAGAAAAATTTAGTCATGTTTTGTTTGTTCTCAAAGATTGATCCGACTCTCACTTCCTCAGGCAACGTATCGTGCCTTAGTATTTTACATGGTGGAGATTCTTTCAGCTGTCTCCTCATTCTTTTTCTTGATTTCTGAGAAGCACAAGAAGTTTCAGCAATTTCTTCAATTCTATCTGATGGTATCGGTATAAGCTCCATGTTTACTTCATCTTCGTTGTTGCTTATCATTGCAGAAGGTAACAAAAAGCTTTGTTGGATTATGTGTTGGTTGTCAATTTGTTATTAGCTGTCCTTCTTCTTCTTGCTCATCGACAAACTGGTATGAATTTATTGGAGGGGGTAATTGTGGAAGCACTATATATTCTGAAGCAGCTGTAATGTTAGAAGGTTGTTGCCCGTTGTCTACTTCCATTATTGGATGCCGTACTTCATGTTGATAGTCAGCCTCAGGTTCTGAATCTATCTCATATGCAAGACATTGGTTGAGTGCTGCAGATTCTGAAGGTTGTATTTTTTCGATGACGAAATGGCAATTCTTGTAGGCTGAATCAGTTGTAAGCAAATGTATACACGTACTGAGTTCTTCATCTGAAGTTACAAGCATTCCTTTGCTTGTATTTAGTTTGATATCAAACCATACTTTTAGTACATATCTGGTTGAATCAATATTTGCAACTTCACTAATTTTCTTCAGGAAACTATTGAATGATATGTCCTTATTAAGTAGAACAAGTTTTGTATCATGATCCAAGTATTTGAAATCAGGAGTTCAACTCCCATTGAAAGTTATAACAACGCAAATCGGATTCATCCTGTAGACTGTAGTTTTGGTTAAAAAGTCATAACAAAAGTGTCAAATGTAGGACAAAAACTTCAGCTCATCACTAAATACACTAAATAAACAAAAGCTTTACGACAAATACTATCGAGTCCAGGACAAAACTTACAGCTTATCAAGTGCTAGAAGTTTTAGTAATGAACTAAATAACTTCAGGACATTGAGATGAAGTTATTTGAAAAAGATTTAGGACAAAAACTATCGAGTGCGGGAGAAAAACTTCAGCTTATCAAGTGCTGAAGTTTTTAGAAATGAACTAAATAACTTCAGCACATTGAGCTGAAGTTATTTGAAAAAGCTTTAAGGACAAAACTATCGAGTACAGGAGAAAAACTTCAGCTTATAAAGTGCTGCAGTTTTAGAAGTTATTTGAAAAATCTTTTGGACAAAACCTATCGAGTGCAGGGGAAAAACTTCAGCTTATCAAGAGCTGAAGTTTTTAGAAATGAACTAAATAACTTCAGCACATTGAGCTGAAGTTATTTGAAAATGAATTCAACAAACTTGAGCACGTTTCAGCATTAATTGCATAGTACACAGGAGTGAACATAATAAAGACAATTAAAGTAGTAATTATATTCCGTTGGGGTTATGTGTTAGTCTAATAATTACATTCCTATCACATTCATGCACGCTTTTCTTTAGACAACGTTTAAAATTCCTCTTTGCCTTTTCATATACCATGCACAATTTTTTTCCCCTATAAAAGCACGCTATACTTTGAGAGTTTATTCACTCAAACAAATATATTCTAGCATACATAAAATACAAAAAGAAGAAAAATGGATGTTGTCATCAGGCAAATAGTAGAAGAGCTGAAGCAAGACATTATGGAGGCATTTGAATTAAAACTGGATGAGGTGATAGACAAATATGACAGGGAGCTCGAAGAAATCAACCACAAGCTCGATACGCTTCTGATGTATGCAAGATTTGATAATCTTGCTGATGAAGATGGTCGTCCATCTGGTAGTGAGAACGACGACGACGACAACGACGACGATGATGATAATATGGACGATTAGTTTTTCTTTTTGTTATTTTTGTTATTTTGTTCTTCATGTTAATTATATTTTAAGTTTTTATTGTTAGTTTTTGTGCGTTTATTTGCGTTTTTTCTATTGTTATGTTTATGTTAATTAGTTTTTTCTTGCTTAAGTCTTAAATATTAACTAAAAAACTTCAGCTCTTCCTGCTGAAGTTTTTAAACAATAACTAAAAAACTTTAGCACCTAGGCCGAAGTTTTTTCATTCAATATGAAATTTTAATTTAGCCAGTATAGGAGCAAAACTTCAGCTCCGCCTGCTGAAGTTTTTAAGTAATAACTAAAAAACTTAAGCAACTATGCCAAAGTTTTCAATTATTAACAAAAAAACTTCAGCAACTATGCCGAAGATTTACAATAATCATATAATGTTTTAATATAATTTCTTCTTCGTTGTGTTATTTGCCAGCTCGTTAACTAAATAACTTCAGCTTAGAATGTTAGAATTCATCGTCAAACAGAAATTCAGCATATCAGTGAAGTTGCTCAAACAAATCAGAAAACATATAATTCAAAAAATACTTACATTGTATTTGAATTTGAATTTGAATATGGAATTTGAATGCGAGACGCGATCTCCGGAGAGACGGACTGATGGAGGAGATACGGAGGAGATCTGGAATTTGAATCTGGGAATACGGAGGAGAGACAGACTTTTATATGTTTTGGAAGGGGTATAATGGTCATATTATTACGGAATTTTTGTTAGTTGGTTACGAAATCAATAGTTTTTAAAAACAGGGTATAGGTTAAAAGGTGGCATAAAAATAGGGTACGGCTGCAAATCTCCCAACTTTGTAATGAAGCTTTATCAGAAGGCTAATATATCAATAATTCGGTAAACATTACCTTTCAACGACATATATGAATTATAAAATGTTTAAATTTTATATTTGAACTACTTTCTTACTCAAATTATATTTTTCTGTGTTAGAAAATAATAAACAAAAAGTGCTTTGAGGCGTGAAAATTGACTGTCCTTAAAGAGTTATCGCATGTATACTAATTTAGGAAAATACAAAACGATTCTCTTCAGAATACAACAAAGCATGCAAATAGTACTTGTGATTTTTCTATGCCACTTCGTTGGGAGTTCTTGTGTATTTATAGGCAACCAACAGACTCTTTTAGAAAAGATATCTTGTTTCAGAAATAGACATATCTGGACAGACCCTTTCATAATAGATATAACTGTGTTATTAGAATTTTGAATTTAAAACTCAAATAAATTGAATTTCTGTCACAACTCACAAAATAAAATTAAAAGTAAAATAGTGTACTTAAAGCACACACTTAAAAAGTATGTGTCCTAAATCAAAAAATATGAAAGCAACAAGTGCTTAAAAGGCTAAAAAAAAGACTTTTCTCTCCCGATGTGGGAACAATCCCACACTTCCCAATTTCAAAATAACAATCTTACATTCTATTCATCACCTTTTTCGTGCAATATTTGAACATTACCCTCAATAATTAAAACGAGAAACTAAGAAAGAATTTAAGATTATAAAAGATAGAAATCCAAAGTGGTTGAAGAGTCAATAACACTAATAATTTTGCAAAAAAGAACAAAAATAGAATATCAAATTAACTTTTTACCATTAGAAAATGTAGAATATTAAGTGGATAAAATTATAATTAAAATTAGAAATAGAAATATTAACTCAAAATAAGTCATATTTAGACTTACTTTTTCACTTATCCGAGAGCTACAAGGCCATCCTCTTCATTCCAAAATCTCTAAACCAAAAGAACTAATCTTTGAAGAATGGTGCATATGTTTGTTTTCAGTATTAGGTAAGAGAACAACGACAATTATCATAAGATTATGTAAGTTCATAGAAATCACAAAACATGATTCTTTCCTTTTTGAACTTACCAAATAGGATCAATATCATTTTCATACTTGCATTTTTCTTTAATTGTTACTACTTTATAAGTCAAACATACAATTTAATAATATTTATATAACCTTTTAATATTATATACGTTGATATGAGGTCACACGTACCCTGATACTAGCAACCCTAAAATAGCATAGCCATGTCAATTAAAATAGCTACCGCGCCCAACCGCGGGAACTCTCCTATTTCGACTCGGAAAAGATTATTTCGGTCCTACACATCCCTAACAAGTATAAAATAGTTTCTAAACCTAATTTGGGGGAGGAGGGGGGGGGGGGGGGGGAGGTGGACGTTATTTTGAGGCAAGAGTGGAGCAATTCTAGAGGCGAAAAATATCGAGTTCTTCAATACTTCATTTTATTTTATTTTTGTCAATTATTTATGTAAAACACTTGTATGATTGTTACTACAATTATGAGTGGCTAAGCATTCTATTTTCTTGGGCTGTGGTTGTCATGAATATTAAAGTTTTATAATTACACTTGGTTGTTTTTCTAATTGTGTGCATAGTTGTTTAATTGTTTGGCTAGCCGTTGAGTTCTATTTACTATCTATCTTATGCTTGAAAAACCAATGTCTAGATTAGAGAATTAGAGAGACCTTGCTCTTGAACCCGTGGCTCGGGAAAGGATTTTGCGGTTAGAATAGGAATGTACCTATCAGTCTTGCTTAGTTGAATGTCGTATTATATTCGTTCATGATAGATTCAATACCTTAGGAATATAGGGTCGATATATTATGAATAGACAGATAGTACCGTGGGAACATGCTATTTGTATAAACGATCAAGTCAACTAGTAATCATTAGATAATTCGGATTAACAAGTGTAATTACGAACTCAATAGGATTGATAAACCAACTACAACCCTGGAATCTCCATCTTCCCTGATTAAAATCCAATCACAATCCTTTGTTCGTGTTAGTTTAGTTAATTACTTGTTTAATTTTCGCAAAAGTAATTTAGTAGAAAACCGTCACGCTTGATTTTCTTGAACAGTTAATTGATTTTAGTTACCGGTTATTTTAAGTCTTTATGGGTTCGTCATCAAACTTTTAAGTCACTTTATTACATGACGGGCACGTATACTTCCGTATACTTGGGGAACCAACACTTAACAATTAAAAAAAAAGTAAATAACAAACACATGGATATTTCTGAGTCTTTCTGTTCTTCAATATCCTTCCGTCATTCTTTTTTTCTTTTACTAACAAAAAAATAAATGAAAGATTTCAAATTGAGTTCTAATTGTGTTTCTGTCAAATATTTCAATTTCCCGGGAAAAAAGAAGAAAAAAAACTCTAGCCTATCAAACTAGTTAGAAAAGGTTTTTTCTATTTCGAATCAAATCATCAACAATTGGGTTACTGCTGTTTTTTTTTTTAATTACCAGATAGATTTTGTGGGAACAAAATAAAGAAAGTATTAGTTTCGATTTGGAATATAGAGGATTCATATAGAGGATTTTTGTAATTGTCTCTACTAATCTGGGTTTATTTTGCTTTATATATGTGAAACATTATCTTGAGAAATTCAATTAATTGATGATGATGAAAGCTAAATAGGAGGCTGCTTCTGTTTCCAAGCAGCTTGAGGAGGTAGAATTACTACTTTAGAAATGGTCATTTTTGTCTTTTCATTTCCTTTTACTTGTATGTGGTCTGTTATACTTATTCCCATTAACATCTTCACTGTTATCTTATCTTGAACTGAAACTTATCTCTAAATATATTTTCTGGTGATTATACTTATTTTTGCAGAATATAAGGGAGTTTCTCTTTTATATAATTTTTTTTTTTTTTTTGAGTTATCCTGATTGTGCAGTCGATCTAAGTAGATTTTCGAAAACATCGGCAATTTTTTTTTTATTTAAAATAACTGAAAAATTAGCCACGGATGGCTAACCTAAGAGCCCATTTGGACAGAAGAATTTTTTTCACTTTTTTTCGAAAAAATTCCACTTCGAAATCAGCGTTTGACCATAAAATTTTCAATTTTCACTTGAAGATAAATTTTAAATTTTTTCAAAAATTTGAAAAACTTGAAAAAAAATTGGCTAACCTAAATCCTCCCATACTCAGCCACGGTTGTTCTGTTGCAAAATTTAGGTTTCTATTATATTTTCATTTCCTTCGTGTTCAATTACACTTGTTCGCGTAGCTAAACAAATGTTAAGACGCTCAAATAAACCGCGGCCAAATTTTTCGCAAGGCCTCAATTAGTCATGATTTTGACCAAGGCTAACCATCCGTGGCTGCCACCGTTTATTATCTAGCACGTTTTTATGGGCGAAAAGCAGTTTTTCTGGGGGTAAGATTTGAAGTATTATAATCTAGTTTTAAACATAAATGCAAGTTTGTATTACGCAAATGAGAATATTGAGGTACTCTAATGATCACTGAACGAGGGAAAAATTATGACAGTGAACGCTTGTTTCGTTTTTTGCAGAATGTACAAGGAAAATCCTTTATGGAGTGTATAAAAGAAGATGTTTTCGTGGAAAATAAGTGATTTTCTTACTTATTTTCTGGCACTTGTTAGAAATGGGATGAAGAGGGCAGTACCATCGTAGCTTTTGTAAGCCCTTAGCTTTCGATTCGCAATTGCTTTTGGGGTTAAGAAATCGTTTTTCCCCATTTTTGAATTTGGGAATTGAGATAACCAAGTTCAAATCTAACGGAAAATCTAGGGGAGAGAGAGAGAGAGAGAGAGAGAGAGAGAGAGAGAGAGAGAGCCGTACAATTGGATTTCGCCGGAGAGGAGGAGGTTCCCAATTCCCAGCCAAGAGAAGTGGTGGTCGGTCAATGAATCCGGTATTATTTGGAAGAGAGAAGGACATATATCAAATTAGAGAGAGAAAGAAAATAGTGTAACTGAATAGCGTATTTAGTGGCTTAGGGGTAGGAGGTACCAAAATTAGATATTTTGCTATAAACAGTAAAAGGTATCTATAGAATATAATTTTTTTTAAATGGTATTTATTTAAAATAAATAAGGTGTTAACCTTTGCTATAGGAGGTAAAAATTCCTTCAATAAATGGACGGGTCAATAATCAGCCCAACCTTGGACGGTTTGGACAAGTCATTTGGGTTTTGACTAAATTTGACAGCCCTATATTGCATACAACTTAACAAATCTGATACAAGCATTAAGCATATGTTCTTTCCGACCCAAGTCTAGTTAGCAAGGATTCTAAGGCAATTTAATATGGAGAAAGAAGAAATATTTTTCAGATATTCAAATTATACCACTGGATTTTATGTAGTACTTTTTTCTTCAACTAGTAATTAGTTCTCCTTATATACCAACCAACCTGACCCTAACGTTGTGAATGCCTGAATGGTGTGAGATCACCGGAATTCATATACTCACAAGGGTCGTTTGGTACACGGGATAAGGTGGAATAAAATGTGGTACTAAATATATGTTAAATTTGGTTGACGGTATAAATTTATTTTAAACATAGTATAAAGTTTATCCCAGACTTAATCCTAGACATCCCATCTCATCCCTCCTTATTCAATTAAACTTGGTATTATTTTATCTCACCTCCTAGGCGAAATAAATTACTCCCGAAATTATAAACTATAATAACAGAATAATTTAATAGGCGTATACCAAACGACCCCATAGAGGTTTGGGAATTGGTTTAATTACTTCGGCCAAGAATCATATTCTCGTACATGCATGACATGATGTCTAAATTTCAATGAGGCCATGAATGACACAAAGCATAAAACATAGGACATGTTATTAATATAGCAAGTAGCCACTGATAATGCAATGTTGTAATTATTTATTTTTCCCATGGACACAGTTGCATATCCTCCTCTAACCCATAGTCAGAAATTAAAAGGAGTTTCTTTCTTTCTTTTTTTTTTTTTTAAAACTTCTTGCCCCTTTTATACAACTTGCATACTACAACACAAAAACAAGCAAAATGAAATGGCAAAAAAAAAAACACCTAATATTCAAATAAACATCTATTGTCTTCCCGGTCCTTTAACTTCACGAGTTTTCAACCACACTTGATCCGCGGTAGAGGTTAATTTCAAAGGGCGAGGAGAGTAGTAGTAGTAGAAGTAGCAGTAGCAGTAGCAGTAGACTGAGGTGGATTAGTAAGCATATGAACAACTTCTCTCATAGTAGGCCTAGCACAACTTTCCTCTTTACTTTTAGGGTTGGTGTGCCTCATTGTTATTCTCATTGCTGTATAAAGGCTTCTGCTCCAGGTATTTTTCTTGTGACGCCCGTTTTGTGATTATTATATTTGATGTCATGCTAATTGGCAAGTCTATATCATATAAGTATCTCTTTCACCAGCGTATGGTCTAGCAATATTTTCGGTGCATGAAGCATCCCGCGTTCACCCAGGGTCCGGGGAAGGACCGCATCCCAAGGGGATGTGATGTAGGCAGCCTACCCTGTCATCAGTGGCTGATTCCACAGCTCGAAACTCGAACCCATGACCGATAGGTCATAGAGAGATAATTTTACCCAGTGGCGGATGTACATTATGGATTATGGGTGCTTGAGCACCCATTGCTTTTGGAGCCAAACTTTATAGTTATATAGAAGAATAAACTAGTAAATTATACAAATATATTAATTAAGCACCCAGTAATTTTCAGATTAAAAATAATTGAGCACCCATAATTTTAAAATTCTGGATCCGCTACTGATTTTACCGTTGCTCCAAGGTTTCCTTCCTAATTTTTTACAGTAAAGTTTGATAATTTAATTTTGATTACACATGATAATTTAATTTAATTTGAAACTATTTGATCATTATACTTGTGGTTTAGTACGAAACGAATTATACAACCACTGTTAAATTTTCTTGAGTTGCAAGTGATAAACATAAAACATTAGTTTTTTCAGTTGATAAAATTCCAATTCATCTAACGAATCCAAGATTCCTATTACTAGGGAAGTTCAGAATTGATTGTGTATACAAAATCTCGTCTTTGTGACAACTCAGTATTGAATTCCTTGCAATCTCGTATTGAAGTTAAATAACTGGTTGATTACTTTATTTCAAGGCTCCTATCATTAGGGACGTTTGGAATTTGATTGTGTAAATAAAAATTTGAGAAATCCGATTTCGTATTTAAGTTAAGTAACCTGTTTCATAATTCAGTACTTTGGTTGAATTGATAAAAAAGATTGACATTTGTCTGAACTTCATGTTGAAACAATCGATGAATAGAGATCAAAGACCTACTAAGGAAATTTGAGCTTAACAAAGTTGAAACTGCTTCTTGTTGTAGTTTCAGGGGTCTAAGATCACACAAGAGTTAGTATGAAACGTCTATGCAGATCGTCTGATAAACATGTACTTGGGTTGTCTGAGGATATCATAATCGAAATATTACATCGTTTGCCTTCTAAATCTCTGGCAAGGTTTGAATGTGTATGTAAGCAGTGGAGGAAGTACATTGCTGATCCATCTTTAGTTTTATAGTTGTCGTTCTCAACGACGAAGGAGACCACCTCAAATGATGGGTTTCTTTTGTTAAGACCACCTTAACGAGGCAACATGTTGCAGTTCCTGTAACACAAAGCAGCTGCATAGACCGCGTAGCTGTTGGATTTCTTTGCAAGGTAGATGACCCTGAAAAAGATGCGAACTCCTTTACTATAGTTCGTTACAAAATTTGGTTTGGTTTTCGTTCTACTGTAACAATTGAAATCTTCTCTTCTGAGACTAACGTGTGGACTACCATCAATCTCACGCTAGATGTACCTCTCCGAGTATTCCAATTTAGTTGGACGAATATCGCATCAGTTGGAGTCATCGATGGAGTGTTATGTTGGATTGACTTGGAAGCACAGATCATCTTTTATGATAGTGTCAAAAAGTGTTTTTGGGGTTTGCAATTGCCTGAAGAGATGACGGACGGAGACAGTTATGTACTTGGAATATCGGGTGGGGCTCTATATTACGCGTTGTATAAAGAGGGAGAGATTAATGTGTTGTGCCTTGAGAGCGATATCCGGGGCTTTTGGATATGCTGACTCTAGTATCTGCATATTGAACATGGAATTTCTGGACATTCATCCTGCTAATCCGAACATGTTTTATTTTCATACAGTTGATAAAGTTATTTCATATGACTGGAAAAGAATGTTGCAGTACTTTTGCATGATATCGAAGAGCCTAGTTTGATAACAGAACTAGGCTTATTCTTTTCTTTTGAGTTGTATCAATGGCCACGTTTTCTCTAGACTTATCAAGTGCCAAAACTGTAACATTTTAGTTTAGATATCTGCAGTCTCAAGATTTAGTGCAAATTTTCTACTTATGCAAGTACTTTTAGATGCATTTCTGTCATTACATCCCTGTCTATCTTCAAAATGCATTCTCAAGATTTAATGCTAGTGAAAACCCCAAAGAAAAATGCTAAGGAAAATATGGCACATATTGCATTAGGGTGTTAAGGGGGGGGGGGGGGGGGGGGGTTGAGCCAGTAATTGGGCGGGTCATTTTGAGCTAAAATGAGTTGGGTCAACATTGGGTTAAACTTTGAGTCATAACCCAACCCGTTTAACTCTTATCAAGCTTTACTTAATATATGTTGTTATCTTATGAATTGTATAATTACTAAATAAGATTTTTTCCCCCTTTGTTATGTTTATATATAACATATCAAACAAAACAAAAAAATATTTCTAAGATATTTTCAGGTTGAGATAGGTTCAGGGTCAATAACCACCCCAATCTTGGGCGGGTTGGACAGGTCATTTGGGTTTGACTAAATTTGACAGCCCTATACTTAACAAATCTGATACAGGCATATGTTGTTTCCGACCCACAGTCTAGTTAGCAAGGATTATAAGGCAATCAATTTGGAGAGAGAAGAAATATTTTTTAGAAATTCAAATTATACCACAGGATTTTATGTCCTTTTTTTCAGCTAGTAATTAATTCTCCTTATATACCAACCAACCTGACCCTAACGTTGTGAATGGTGTGAGATCACCGGAATTCATATACTCATACGGTGGTTTGGTAAGTGGGATAAGGTGGATAAAATGTGGTACTAAATGTATGTTAAGTTTGATTGACGGTATAAATTTATTTCAAATATAGTATAAAATTTATCCCAGACTTATAGCCCGTTTGGCCAAGCTGCAAAAATCAGCTTATTTTGAGAAGTGCTTTTTTTCAAAAGTGTTTTTCTCAAAAGTACTTTTGGTGAGAAGCAGTTTGTGTTTGGCTAATTAGTTTGAAAAGCACTTCTGAGCAGCAACTACTGTTTGGCCAAGCTTTAAATAACTGCTTCTAAGTGTATTTTTCTCAAAAGTGCTTCTCAAAAAAGTGCTTTTGGAGAGAAGCTACTTTTTTCTGCTTTCTTCAAAACTGCTTCTGTTTCTCCTCAAAAGCACTTTTTTTCCTTTCAAAAGCTTGGCCAAACATCTCAATTTTTGGCCAAAAATGTTTTTGGCGAAAAAAATCACTTTTGAACAAAAAAAAGCATGGCCAAACAGGCTATTAATCCTAGACATCCCATCTTATCCCTCCTTATCCAATTAAACTTGGTATCAATATATCTCACCTCCTAGGTGGAATAAATTACTCCCAAAATTATAAACTACAATAACAAAATAATTTAATCTACGTACCAAACTACCCCATAGAGTTTAGGGAATTGGTTTAATTACTTCGGCCAAAAATCATATTCTCGTACATGCTTCACAAGATGTCGAAGTTTCAATTAGGCCATGAATGACACAAAGCATAAAACATAGGACATGTTATTAATATAGCAAGTAGCCACTGATAATGCAATGTTGTAATTATTTATTTTTCCCATGGACACAGCTGCATATCCTCCTCTAACCCATAGTCAGAAATTAAAAGGAGTTTCTTTCTTCTTTTTTTTTCTTTTTTTTTTTCACTTTTTGCCCCTTTTATACAACTTGCATACTACAACACAAAAACAAGCAAAAGAAAATGGCAAAAAAAAACACCTAATATTCAAATAAACTTCTATACTTGCACGAATTTGTACTCCCCGGCCCTTTAACTTCACGAGTTTTCAACCAGACACTTGATCCGCGGTAGAGGTTAATTTCAAAGGGCGAGGAGAGTAGTAGTAATAGCAGTAGTAGTAGACTGAGGTGGATTAGTAAGCATATGAACAACTTCTCTCATAGTAGGCCTAGCACAACTTTCCTCTTCAACACATATCATAGCAATCTTGTACAAGTTTATTACACTCCCAATAGGATAACTGTGTAGCCTTGAGTCAACAACTGCTAAAACTGAAGCTGCATCAGACGGCTGAGATAGCTCTGATATTGTCTTATTAACCCATCTCACTATATCTACACCGTCCCCAAATTCACCAACTGGTTTGTGACCTGTGATTAATTCCAACAGTACAACTCCAAAACTGTACACATCGCTTTTTTGGTCAACTTTCAACGTGTAAGCGTACTCTGTTTTTCACATCCAAACAAAATTTAGCTCAGAACTACATTAATGACCGAATTTAATGTTTGGACAAAGTTTTAAATAGATTTTGTCCTGGTACCATATAGCTTTACTCCCACCACCCTTTTAACCCCACAATTCAGTAAATTCCAAAAGTTTTACTGTTCTTGGTCTTAGGGTGTGATGTGTCTAGGACTAAACGTTACTATTTTTATGAATAGCAAAACTAGGGGTGTTCATGGTTCGGTTTGGATCAGTTTTTCCCTTAAAAGAAACCAAACCAAGTAAGTCGGTTTTTCAAATATTAGAACCAAACCAAACCAATTAAGTCGGTTTTTCTAGATTCGGTTTATGTCGGTTTTTTTAGTTTTTCCGGTTATTTGTCGGTTTTTTCTTAAATATAAGATATACACTACCATACACATATTCCCGCGACCACATTTTCAATGTAACACTATCAAATCAATTGCCCTTTGAGAAATCTATTATTTACCAAAATATATTGATGATAATTGAATCAAATAGTGATGAATAATTTAAGGACTCAATTAAAAATATGTTATTTTTAACACCAAATGGATTCTTACACTAAACAAAAGAAAACTACCAATCAAACTAGAATGTAAAAGTAAAGAACTATATTAAAAGTGAAAACTATTAACATTTACCATAATTTTTTTGAAACTTTGTATAACAATATACATATACATATACATATATATATACATATACATATACATATATATATATATATATATATACATATATATATATATATATATAGGTGTAATAATAAATTTGAAATAGCTACTCCTATGATCGATTTGGTTCGGCTTTTTTCTGATTAAAACCAAAACCAAACCAAATTTGATCGGTTTTTAAAATTCAAAACCAAAACCAAACCAAACCAAAAAGTATCGGTTTTTTTGGTCGGTTTGGTTTGGTTTTCGGTTTTGTTTGGTTTTTCGAGTTTTTATGAACACCCCTAAGCAAAACATTGACCAATAAAAAAGGACTTCTCAATGTTACATAAAAGGACCAATACAGGTTATATATACACCAGTGAACAGATCTTTTACATTATTATAGCAAGATAGTAGTATTTTTAAAAGGTTACTAATTGGAGCGATTTTTATAACTAAAATTACTAGTAATGACATTATAAATTGTGTAACATTTCTTATATTATTAGTGTACAGAACCTAAACTCATAAAAAAAATTGAACTTATGAGACCGACAAAGAAAATAGTTTTTACACTATCAAGTTATTTAAAACATATTTCACGTAATATTCGTAGCAAAACATAGGTTGATAACATGCAAATTATGGTAAGTAATCTGTTGTAACATGTGAAACTATACTAATATTGTAAAAAGCTTTTGAATTACCAGCATAAATAATTTAAATCCTAAAAAAATATTGGCACATTATTAAAGTGGAAAGACTAGAAGATCCAAGTCCAAGTCTCAAATATGAAAAAACTTAAGTTGAATTTTTTCCAATGGTATCTTGATTTACAACCAAAATTTCATTTTTTTTAAAGCAGTAGTAGAAAAAATGACAGAAAACCAAGTGTGGTAGTTTACCTGGTGCAATGTAACCATAAGAGCCAGCAATAGAAGACATGCATTCAGATGCATCAGCATCTTGCAAGAATTTGGCTAAGCCAAAATCAGCAACATGAGCTTCAAAATCAGAATCCAGCAGAATATTATTCGACTTAACATCCCTATGAATAATTGAAGGCGAACAATCATGGTGCAAATAACACAATCCCTTTGCAGCTTCCACAGCAATACGATACCTCGTCTCCCACCTCAAATGTGCCCCTTTCGCACCATGCAACATGTCCCCTAAGCTACCATTCGACATGTACTCGTACAACAACACGTTTGTATCCTTGTTCGATACATATCCTAGTAATCGTACGATGTTCCTGTGCTTGATTCTTCCTAGTGTTTGGATTTCAGCCGAGAAACCATGATCGTGGTGTCCGGTTCCTCTGCCTACAAGTTTCTTTATTGCAACGTCAATGCCATTTGGCATTGACCCTCGATACACTACCCCAGCTCCACCTTTTCCAATTATGTTCTCTTCTTTTAAACACTCTAAAACATCCTCAGCTCTGAAATCAAGTTTCTGGAATGCTGTTAGCTTCCAAATCTTTGAATTTTTGAATTTTTCCTTCTTGACGAACACCCACGTAACAGCCAACAGCAATGCAACAGTGACTAAAGTGATTATTATAACCACCAATTGTGTAGTGGTAAATTTCCCAGAATGACTTTTGTGGGAGTTTTGAGCTGAGTTTGAAGCTGAGGGACAAAATGTAGCGCGGGGCGAACAGAGTTTAGGATTTCCTACAAAAGACTTGTCACTGAAGAATTTTAACTGTCCGTTGGTCGGTCTCCGCCCAGAAAGATCATTGTAAGAAAGATCCAAAACTGTTAAACCACTCATCACTCCAATATCTCCAGGAATGGCACCATTCAGTTGGTTTCGCGACAAGTTGAGCACGTTCAAGCTGTCTAGTTTGGTGATCTCTTTTGGAACTTCACCGGCCAATTGGTTTCTGCTCAAGTCAATTAATGTTAGTTCTGAGCAGAGAGCAATGGAACTCGGGATTTCACCTGTTAAATTGTTGCCACTCAAGTTGATGGTCACAAGCTTCTTTAAACTCGCAATTTCTTGAGGAATTTCACCAGATAATCTGTTCTTATCAAGTGTCAAAGTCACTAAATTCTTCAAGTTCCCAATAGATGGAGGAATATTTCCAGTAATCCAGTTGTTAGAAAGTACAAGACTCGAGAGATTATTCGCATTAATCTCCGTTGGCAACTGCCCCGTGAAATAGTTGTTATCAAGTTCAAGCATATCCATTACAGGAAACTTGAAAAAACCAGCTGGAATAGTACCATTTAGGTAATTCTTCCTAACACGAATTCGAGTCAACGATGTGCACTCACCAAGTTGTTCAGGAATTGGACCAAAGAAATAATTCTCCATTAGAATTAAAGTCTTTAACTTTCCACTTTTACACAAATCAGGAGGTATTCTTCCAGTAAAATGATTGCCAGTAACATCCAGTTTCAATAGCCTCCCGTTACGCCCAAGATTTTCGGGCAATTCCAGGGTAAAATTGTTGCCCCAAATCTGCAACACTTCAAGATTTGGAAGGTCTCCGATAAAGGGGGGAATCGGACCGTGCAAGTTGTTTTTGAAAAAGTTTATCAATGTCAAATTCTGCAACTTCACGAAACTCTCTGGTATTTCTCCAGTGAGTTGGTTAATGGACAGGTCAAGAGACATCAAGCTCTTTAAACCAGAGAGTTCAGATGGTATGTGACCTGCAAAGAAGAGACGAATCCAAGATTTAAATTTAACGAGTTCAAGATTCTAAGCTTATTGAAAGTACTAGCCATAACCTAAAATATACTACAATTTTTTTCAAGTCAATTCACATATCATCAATGATACTATTAAGTGAAGAAAACAGTGAGTTGGTTAATTGACAGGTCAATTGACATTAAGCTCTGTCTCCAAACCAGAGACTTCAGAGACGAATTCGGAATTTAAATTAACGAGCTCAAGATTCTATGTAATTGAAAGTATGAGCTCAAAACTTGGTATTTATACAATATTTTTGGAGTCTTTTCCCATATAATTTATAGTACTATATATTAAGTGAAAAATTTGTGAGTTGGATAATTGACAGGTCAATTGACATTAATCACTCCAAACCAGAGAGTTCAGAGACAGAACTCAGGATTTAAACTTAATTGAAAATATGAGCTCAAAACTTCAAATATACACAATATTTTTCAACTCTTTTCATATAAACATCTATGGTACAAGTAAAAAAATGGTGTGTTCAAATCAATACCTGTAAGACGGTTGGCATGTAGAAACAGAGAATGCAACTTCTTCAAATTTCCAAGACTAGGAGGAATTTCACCATCAAGATTACAATTAGCAAGATCAAGAAGCTTAAGTGTACTAATAGAACCAAACTCAGGTGGAATTCCTCCTTCATAACTATTAAAATAACCCAACCTAAGTTCTTCAAGATTTGGAAGCAAAGCCAAACTCTTTGGTATTTTTCCAGTAAGTGAATTACCCTCTAAACCTAACCATAGTAAGCTTTCAATATGAGAATAAGCTTCTGGTATTTCACCATGAAAATAGTTTCCTCCAAGATGTAAAGTCTTTAGCTTTTTAAGCTTAACAAACTCAGCAGGAAGCTCACCAGTAAAATTATTATTATAAATATCAAATGATTCAAGTTCTATTAACCCCAACAAGATTTCTCTAGGAAAAGGACCGGAAAAACTGTTGTTTGAAAGATTAACGTATTTAATAGAAGAAAGATTTGATATTTCTAAAGGAAGTGTACCAGTTAAGTTATCTCCAAACATAATAAGATTTTCAAGTTTGTCTAAAAGACCAATTTCAGGTGGAATAGTACCAAACAAAGGAACATTAG
Source organism: Nicotiana attenuata (assembly GCF_001879085.1). Lineage (NCBI taxonomy): Eukaryota > Viridiplantae > Streptophyta > Magnoliopsida > Solanales > Solanaceae > Nicotiana > Nicotiana attenuata. Next base: position 137,404 of record NW_017671725.1, on the reverse strand, counting down.
AAATGTTCAAAGATATTACACGTAAATCATTATTACATGTAATACCAGAGAAAGAACAATAATTAACAAAAGGGAAAGTTGAGGAATTTGTTGTGATATTTTTCCAGTCATTGAGACCAGAACTTGAAGTACCAACAATGGATTCTTTGAGTTTTAAAAGGGTTTCAAGATCAGAGTTTGCATTAATGGTGAAAGTAAAAAAGATGAAAATTTGGAAGAGAAGGAGAAAGGGAGCAGTAGACATGTTCACACTGTTAGCTTTCTATGGTTTGTACGAAATGTAAGAATAGGCTTAGGCTATTTGAAGTATAAGTATTTACTACTGTTTGCACTTTGCCAAAGTGGTAGAAGAATCAAACTCTGTATTACCACTAATTAACCTTTTTGGTTTGAAACAAAGTGAAGATACGAGATGGAGTATTAATTTATTTTTACATACTATTCGTCCACAATAGTTGACCAATTTGTTTTGGGCATATCTATAAAAAAAAAATACTAAATTCTAGACAAAAATAGTTAGTGAACCAAATTACCCTTCATTAAATATTGCACCATAGTTATAGTAGCACTTATTCTCTTCTTAAATGTGAGAAATAAATGACTTTTAAGGTATACGTACATAAAGATAATTTGGAAAAAAAACAAATTGAATTTTTTCTTGATTATATAAATGGACATTTATTTTGAACCAAAATAAAAAAGCAAATTGGTCATTGATTGTGTACCGAAAGGAGTATTATTAATCATATATTTTACTCTCTATGTTTCAATATTGTGAACCTATTTGACTGACACGGAGTTTAAGAAAAAAGAAAAGACTTTAGAACTTGTGGTAAAATGAGACACATATAATTTGTGTGTTTATAAATCGTTGCACAAAAGGAAACTATTTCGAAATAGGGAAAGTGATCATTCTTTTTGGCACCAATTAAAAAAAAATAAGTTCACATAATTGAAACGGATGAGTACTAAATTAGTGTTAGCTTTGGTGAAATTTCCTTTTGAAGTTGTTCTTTCTTAGCTTCCTTTTGGACATAGATTTGTTTTTTAAGTTTTTCCAAAAAATATTTGAAAACATAATTTGTTCATAGAATTTAACCAATTTTGAAAACTTTTTAAAGAAAAAATTTCAAGTGACAAAAATTGATTGTTGGGTGAAAATAGTTTCTTCTATTTATAAAACTCAACTTTTTTCAAGTAAAATACAAATCCAAAAACAACCTGATCATCCAAATATAGTGGCGAAGCCATTTGGTCATTGATCACCTATTGTCGAAAAATTACACTGTGTAATAGGTAAAATATTATGTTTTAGAGGTATATAACACATATTGAACACCATTTATCGAGAATTCTTTTCAATTCGTTCAAATTTGAACATCCTTGAAAAAATTTCTAGATTCACCACTGTCCAAAAAATATTTTGCAACATAATATCAAAAGTTTCAACTTTCAACCAAATAAAATATTTAGGCATTGGATAGGTGATTTGATCAACGTGGTGAATAATTTGGGAGGATAATTATTTGGACAAAAAAGTAAATTTACAGAATTCATTTGTCTAAGTAAAATGATTGTAGCAGCGGACTTTAAACGCAATGACAAGAAATGGTTGGAGAAGAAACAATGTTAAATTTCTGACGGCTTCTGTCATTGCGTCAAAGATCAACTTTAAACGTCCTTTGATGATTGACGGTTCTGAGCCTGTCACAAGAGTCAGTAATATAAAAACTTACTCCAAAGTACAATATATTACTCTCCTCCGTCTATAATAAACGATTTTTTTACTTTTTATTTCATCCAAAATAAATGACTTCTACATAATTAAGAAGATATTAAGGCCCGTTTGGCCATGAGTTTTTCCAAAATAAATTTGGGATTTATTTTTAAAACTCATGTTTGGCCATAAATTTTGCCCATATTTTGGTAAAATCTCAAATCTCAAAATCACCCCAATTGCTGATTTTGGGCCAAAATCCCAAAACTTGGGAATTATATACATGTTTTTCCAAAATAAAGTTGGGATATATGTTCGAAAAACGTATGTCCAAACACATTTTCATCTTCAAACCAAACTTCATCCAAATCAGATTTTTCAAAATAAATTTGAAATTTATGGCCAAACGCTAGCTAACTCTATTTTTCAAACTTTGCCCGTGTTTATAAATCTCAATATGTCAAGTTAACAATGTACTAATTTTAATTAAAGATAATTTAGTCAAAAGATATCTTTTTCCTAGAAGTTAGTTTTTTTTAAGTGTCAAATGCTAAGAGCCGTGGACCGAAGAGAATTAGTTTATTTTGACTATTGATAAATTGATGTGATGATGCCTTGGAGTAATTAATTATGATGTAATAATCACTCAACTTCTTCAAATAGCACAGAAAATTAAATAGAACATTTTTTTTATAAGAATAAGGCTGCCTAAGAATAAAGATCATTCAATTTTGACAAATGATCACATCAAGTGGTGAGCACCTTTCACTTCCAACCTAGGTTATGAATTCGAATCACCCAAGTATAAGGTGGGGAGCTCTTGGAGAAAGAAAAAAAAAAAATCACGTCAAGTTACTAAATATTTTGTTTATATCAGAAATTCATTCAACTTTGTTTAAGTAGCATATAGTATGTTCATTTGATTTCATCTTAATGACTTTTTGTGATACTTAGACAAATGGGGTAATATTTTGATTAAAAACGTAGTTTAGTAACTTTCATGATTTAATTTTTCAAAAAAAAAAATATTAGCAACTTTAATGACAATAAAGTTCAAGTTGAATGACTAGGCTATGAAATCAGCCATATTTTACGAGTAAATAGATTTATTTAAGCATCATACGACTATAGCCAAAATTTCCCCGTGTAGTTTACATGGCTTTAGAGTTCGATTAACTTTGCTTTTTCAATTCAACCAACCTGATGTGATGCAGTGGATGGGGATGCTCTTCTTTTAATTGGGAGAATTTGTATCTATACCCATTTTTTTGATCACGTTTTAGCTTATACCGCTTTGCAAAAAAATTGCAAGCGTACCCACTTTTCGCGTAAACTTCAGGCATACGGATCTGGAGTAGCAAAGGCAATCACGCAAACTTCAGCATTCTAGTAGACAGGCCTGAAGTTGTTTGTAATTGCTGAACTTAAGCATTCTACTAGCTGAAGTTTCGTTCTCTATTTGCTGAACTTCAGCATGTTTTAGCTGAAGTTTTGTCCTGGATTCATTTGTTTTGTCGTAAAGTTTTTTCAAAAACTTCAGCAGAAGATTGTGAAGTTATTTAGTTCATTTGTAAACACTTCACCACTAAATAAGGTGAAGTTTTTTTGTCCTGGATTCATTAGTTTTGTCGTAAAACTTTTTCAAAAACTTCAGCAGAAGATGCTTAAGTTATTTAGTTCATTTGTAAAAACTTCGTCACTAAAATAGCTGAAGTTTTTTTTGTCCTGGATTCATTACTTTTGTCAAAAAAACATTTTCAAAAACTTTAGCAGAAGGTGTTGAAGTTATTTAGTCATTTGTAAAAACTTCAGCACTATATAAACTGAAGTTTTTGAAAAAACTTTCTAACATACTAGATAAATAATCACCTTATTCTTTCATAGTGTATTACTACTATAAAATAATCAGATTGCCAACAGTATCTAAATAATAAATTTTGGAAACAATAAACGTGAAAAGCACAGAGAAAAGCAGTTCGCCCCAAACATTGTGATGTAAGCATCTGCACAAATACAATGATGAAGTGAAGTATCACATTATTAAAAACAAGATGTTCTAAGAGACTAACAAAGAAAGGAGGAAGAAAGGAGCGCACAGGTAGCGGGAAGACGGAGGAGCATGAAGTTGTAAAAATTAGGGTATAGGTTAAATAATTTTAAAATATGGGTATAGGTTAAATGGGGGCGACCAAATAGGGCTCCCCGTGCAATTTTACTCTTAACTAGAGGTGACGGGTTCGAGTCTTGGGTATGGAAAAATCCTTGGTAAGGAGCAATTTCTCCCTAATTGGACCCTACGCGGCGTGAATCCGGATGTAATCGGACTCCAATGCGGATATCGACATTGGGCGAAAACCCCAATGAAAACTATTTCTTGAATTCAATAGAGAATACCTTCCTACACACTTTGCCTGGAATTTAGTTGACTTGAATTTATCTTGACGAAAATTAATCTTAATTTTCACAAAAATACTTGAAACATGTATGATGGAGCAAAGACACGCGTGAGGACGGTGGGTTGGGACTCTGATCATTTTTTGGTCGTGATGGGGTTGCATCAGGGATCGGCACTAAGCCCTTTTTTGATTGCCCTGGCGATGGACGTACTGACGCGCTACATCCAAGGGGAGGTGTCATGATGCATGCTATTTGCAGATGATATTATATTGATTGACGAGACGTGAGGCGATGTGAATACGCAGTTAGAGGTATGGAGGCAGACCCTGGAGTCTAAAAGTTTTTGTGGTTGAGCAGGACTAAGACAATATACTTGGAGTGTAAGTTCAGTGTGAGACTCGGGGAGGGGAAGAGGATGTGAGGCTAGACTCGCAGGTCATCCCTAAGAGAAGAAGTTTTAAGTACCTTGGGTCTATTATTCAGGGAGTGGGGAGATCGAAAAATATTACAGATCGTATGGGGGGGG
>NW_017671725.1:118850-132744 GCF_001879085.1 Nicotiana attenuata | reverse complement strand
CTAAGAGTACGTAGTGGGGGGGGGGGGGGGGATGAAATGGAGACTCGCTTCCGGTATTTTGTGTGATAAAAAGGTGCCACCGAAACTTAAAGATAAGTTCTACAGAGTGGTGGTAAGACCGACTATGTTGTATGACGCGGAGAGCTGGCCAGTCAAAATCGCTCATGTCTAGAAGATGAAGGTAGCACAGATGAGGATGTTGAGATGGATGTGCGGGCACACCAGGTTAGATACGATTAGGAATGAGGTTATTCGCGACAAGGTCGGTGTGACCTGTATTGAGGGCAAGATGTGGGAAGCGCGGCTTAGGTAGGTTGCTCATGTGAGGAGGAGGAGCACATACGTCCCAGTGAGGAGATGTGAGAGGTTGACATTGGAGGGCCTACGGAGAAGTAGAGGTAGGCCGAAGAAAGGGTGGGGAGAGGTGATTAAGCAAGACAAGGCGCAACTTCAGCTGACCGAGGCTTGACCCTTGATAGGAAGGTATGGAGGTCGAGGATTAGGGTAGTAGGGTAGGCAGTATGGAGAGTTCATAACAATAGTATTGGCACACAGTCTCCCTTTCTGTTGGTAGTAGATTTTTATGACTAAGCGTTGTTTTCTTTCATTGTTGATCACCTTACTAGCTTGTTGTTTTTCTTCTGCTTTTATATGGGTTTTGGGTGTTGTCCCTTCTTGTGTATATTTTCATTAATGTGGCGAGGGTCTATTGGAAACAACCTCTCTATCCTCACAAGGAAAGGGGTAAGGTCTGCATACACACTACCCTTCCCAGACCCAACAATGCAGGATAATATTGGGTATATTGTTGTTGTTATAATCTTAAATTGGATTAATCATTAGTTACATAAAGTTTGATAAGCATTGGCTTGTAAATCAATCTTATAGTCTAGTGATATCAATAAAATTCTACCACATAAATTGTGGTACAAATCTCATTGTCCTTAATTCGTTTTTCCACCATGATCTCTTATGTATTACACTATTACGTATAGAATATTTAGAATTGTTGTAAGAAACAAATTACTTAATATTTTTAAAAGTAAATTATATTTTTAGACGAATTAAATAGATGGAATATTAGTTATAATATGATTTCAAACTTTAAATTTAAAAACATTGTTCACACGAATTTTTATAATTGATATCAACTTATTTGGTACGAAAACAGAAGTTTTTATCAATTAAAAATCAGGAAAAAGGTATATTTCCATCGAAAAACCATGGATAAAACAGAAGATGATAAATATGAGGACATAATAGTAATTTAGGTACCGTTTTAGCCATTAAAAAAAATTTACTTTTTTCGAAATTAGTGTTTAGACATAAAAAATTTTATTTTCACTTAAAGATGAATTTCTTTTCGAAAATTTGAAAAGTTCGAAAAAGCTATTTTTCATAATTTTCATTTCTGATCACTCACAAAAACCTAAAAACTGTCCAAAATTATATTCATGTCCAAACAAAATTCTATTTTTCAAATAGTATTTTCACTTGATTTTTTTCCCCATCATTTCCCCCCAAATTTAACAATTCTTATGGCCAAACGCCTACTTAGATTAATAGCTTGTTTGGCCAAGTTTTTCAAGAGGCCAAAAGTGTTTTTTCCTCAAAAGCAATTTTTTCCCCTAACTTGAGGTGTTTGGCCAAGTTTTTTTTTTTTTGGAAAAAAATGCTTTTGGGAAGAAGTAGAAGCAGTTACCAAAAGCCATAAGTTGGTAATACCCAACTTTTGGCTTTTGGCTTATTTTTGTCTTTTCTATGCCCAAAAGCAGAAGCAGAAGCAGTTTTTACTTTTCTTCTTACCAAAAATACCCTTAACAAAATATAGTATATACCAAAATAAATGTTAAACGTAATTTTTAATTATTAATGTATAAGTATTTCTTCTTATTTTTAGGATAGCTTTCTAATATATAGTGACTTTAGAGGTGAATGCTTTTATATTTGTTGAATGATTTTTAATATATTAAACTTATATTAAAATAATTAAGTACTTTATAATTTTATTTTCATATTTTTTTTAAATAAAATGAAAAGATTTAATTATTGCCTGTAATAACAAATTTTTAAGATTACTTAAATACTTATAATATTAACTATCAAGCAAATCTATTCATGTACTTATTCGTAATTTGATATTTAAAAGCACTTTCTGAAAAGCTTGGCCAAATACAAATTATTACTCAAAAGTGCTTTTCAGAGTAATTAGCCAAACACAAACTGTTTCTCTCAAAAATTATTTTTTTCAAACAGGCAATAAGGCAGAGGTAAAATACTTGTGCTTTTTCGAGGACTGATTCTGAAAGATGGGCCCATCGCAAAGGCTGTCTGTGTCTTTTGCCTAACAGACAACCTTTTCCCCTCTGACTCCGATTTGGCGTTGCGTAAAAAGTCCACTCCTTTTGTTCTCTTCTTTCGTATCCAACCAATCTCACCTTCTTTTTCATTGTGGCCCACTTTTCTGTATTTCCTCGCCGAGATTTCATTTTCTCTTATATTTTATCATGATTTTTTCATTCTCAACATTCGGAAAGAAACCTCTAATTAAGTTAGAGTTTGACCATAAATTCTCAAATTTATTTTGAAAATTTTGATTTGGGTGAAGTTTGATTTGAAGATGAAAATATATTTGTACATCAGTTTCAAAACATATTTTACTTTTTTAAAAAAAAAATATGAAACATGACTTATACCCACAAATTCTAAAAACTATCACAAATACTCAAAGTAACTTCATCAATGACATTCATTATATTATCAAAAACTATAGTCCTGAGCATAAATAAATTTGGTACAAAATTATTATTTTCATAATGTACTACATAAGATACTATCAGATAACCGAGAAGACGAAGCAGTATTGTTACAAAATAATAAATAATGGACTCTTTTATAAAATACAAAAATTTGGGGTAATTTTTAAAAAGTGTAATAGTAATTTATTGGGCCAAAACCAACTCTTGGGATTTAGGTTTAGGAATTTGCCAAAATATAAATAAAATTTATGAATAAATAATATTTACCAAAAAAGACTCAAATAAATTTTAACAAAATCTATAGCCAGCGAGTTCTAAGAGCATAAGGATCATATTCACTCGACCGCAATCTTTGATGGTACCAATAATTGTCTCTCATAGGAATGACGAGAAGTCACCATATTTTTTCTAAGAAAAAAACATACTGGCCTACGAAAAAAATCGTTTGGTTAGTATTTTCACTTTGGATTTAAATAGTCGGTGTAATATGAGTTTAAGACAATTGCGGACGCACACTGTAGGGAGAGTGTTCATCGGCATCTGGAAATTTTGGCAAGATCTCTATATACAATAGCGTAGTCAGAATTTTCATTAAGGGAAGTCAAAATACAGAGAAACAAATTTACCAAAAAGTTAAGGGGTGTCATTATATAGTATATATACATATTTTTAAAAAATTACCGAGCTATACAATGTAATTTTTCGACGAAGAGGTGTCGGTTGACACCCCTTTGGTGCATGTGGCTCTGCCACTATCTATATATACTTGCAAATATCTTCAAAAGATAGTCAGATATTAGCATAAGCTCTCGTACTAATTTTTATGAGCAATGATTAATTTATATTAAATATCATGATATTCCCATGACCGCTAAATTCTAGGTCCTCTTCTAGTATAAGATGAGTTAAAATGAAATGGTATGGCTAGTAAAAATTCATCTAGTCAACACTAAATTGCTTGTGATAAAGGCGCAGTTATTATTGTTGATGAAATAAAAGTTAACCATTTCCTTAAAAGGTTATCCAATCATACATTCTTTTCAAGAATTTACTTTTGAGAACATTGTTTTTTAACTAACAAAACCTAATTAATCCAAGAGCCACTAAGAGTGGAGAAGAATTTACATGCTGGATGACACTCTCATTTTAAAATTATTTCACGACAAGTCTAAAATCAATTATATTAATCAATTCTACCCATATCCTTCCAGAAAATAAAAGAACCAAAAGAAAAAAAATACAAGGATTAATTTTGGGTCGTCTTTGTTGCAGTAAACAATGCGCAGACAATATATTTATATAATATATAGATGCTATACACTGATTAAAGAGTTGAGTAAAGTAGCTTTGTGTTACCACTTTATATATACTAAAAAGAAGAAATTTAAAAATGGCACACAATTCCTAAGTAGATTATTGTAGAGAATATATATGCCGTAGAAAATGTACCCATAAAAGGTAGAATATATTCCCCCTTTTTTTTTATCCCTTCAACAATTTAATCCACTATAAAAGCTAGAACAGATTCTTATTCTCAGTCCAAAGTGTTAGTGGGTAATTAGCATTAGGTATTAGAATCTAAGAGAGTGATGTGAAGAATAAAGAGATACTACTATCATTTTGTAAATCCAAATTGGGTGATGTTCTATTTCATGGAGTTTAAAGAATATAAACTTGCTTTACAATCATTATATATTAATTGCCTCCTTTTGAGTGTTGATTTTCATAAGAAGACACGTCACACCATACTGTTTGACCTAACAAATAGAAACAAGTAATGCCTTAAATAATTAATTATGCAGTGACAAAGAATAAGAAGTCAAACATGATAAGGTTAAAAGAAGCAAATAGGCAAGAAGAAAAATTTGTGATGGTCGTACAAAAAATTTGTATTTTCCGCCAAAGTTGATAGAAATTTCCTGCTTTTTATTTATTTAATTGGAGTAAGTAAAGTTGATATAATATACCTTTTATAATTTATCGGATAAAAAAATTGTTCACTATTATGAACTTCAGAATTGAGAATGATCTTAGGTATTCAGTTGATCGGCTATCTGAACTTCACCTTGTTGTGTGTTCAATTTCTCTTTTTGTAATTCTCTCTTTCATTTCTCCTTTCCCCTTGTAATTTATTTTTTTTATATAAAAAAAAAAACCGAATCGAAACCCTCTCTTGTTTCACGTTGTTCAAATAATTGAAAGAGTACCTCAAATATATGATTAACACACATAATTAATATCTTGTTACACGTACAACTAACTTAATTCATCAAACCAAGGTTCATTTCACGTACATCATGACTAGTTGGTCTATATCAAAATAGCAGGTTCGAATACATGTATGTATATATATATATTGGTTTACAGTACCTTAGCTTTATGTTTTGATGATCTAACAAATTTACTGTCAAAGAACCAGATAAGGGACCTGACACAATTGGTACACAACTCAATTATCTGACTCGAGCTAATGTTAGTTGCTATGACTTCAGAAGATAAAGGAATCAACAAAGGAGCCTGATCCCCTTGTGTTTCCCTGACAGCAGTACGACGTCAACTATCTATAGCTGGAAAGTGACTGCCTGCACTGTACACGCAAACGGTGTAGAACAGTACAACAGTCACTCCCCTTTGACCAACCAAGTGATTACATCATTCGAGTAATGTTATCCAAGTTGTATTAACAAAGAGCATTACAACAAAACATCACTTGAACACTTGAGAATTCATTCAAGCACTCCAACCGTTCATCTGTCAAGCATTCAATTCTCAAGTGCATCAAGAATAAAGTACAACACTACTACGGACCAGTTCCTACAGCAAGTCTATTGTATGTCCTTGGTTGAGTTGTAACTTTGAAATTGTTCTTCATTGTAATTCCTACTTTGCTTGTCTAGAAGCTTTAATTAGGAAACCTTCAAAAACCATAAACCTTTAGTGTTTGTGTCGTTACTAGAGTTAGTCATAAGTTGAAGTCTTTGTAATAGGTGTGTTACAAAGTGGCTTGTAATAGGTGTATTACAAGTTAGTGAGGGATTAAGAGTTTAATTCCTAGATTGCATAGGTTGTAATCTAAAGTTTGCTCATAGTAAAGTTGAAATCCTACCAGTGTAGGTCGTGGTTTTTTATCTCCTTGAGCAAGGATTTTTCCACGTAAAAGTTCCTTGTTCCATTTACTTATTGTTACATTAGAGTTATCTGTGGAAACATATATAGGACCTAGTCTCTATATACTTTGTTGGACTCATATATATATATATGTGCGCGCGCCAAATGCTTTCTTTTTTATTTGATTTGGCTTTAACTTTAAACCTGACAAAATTTGATTTGGTTTTGTTTTAATCATATAGTCAGTAGTTATCTTGTTTTGGGCTGGAAGAAAGGTTCGTTCCTTGCAATATCTTAAATCCAAATTAGACGATCTTCTATTTCCCTAAGCTTATTAAAGAATATAAACATACTGTATAATGATTGTTTAATTACCTCTTTTTGGCTGCCAATAATTTTACTGCTCGACCTAACAAATGCAAACAAGTCTGCTTTAAATAATCACTTGTACGATGCTAAAGAATAAATTGTCAAGCATGATATGGTTAAAAGAAGCAAATAGGAATAAAAATAAGAATAATGGCAGCTTGTGATGATTATGCATAAGATCTGTATTCTCCTCCATAGTTTGATAGAATATTGCTTCTTTTTTAATTAATCAATAGCAAAGTTGTTGTATACGGCGAAATCGGAGGGGTCAATTTCTTATTATTTAGATACTTTGGAAGATCACCTCGAAGGCTCGAGGCCGCGGAACCGGTTCGAAGGCTCGAGGCCGTGGCCGAAATTTTCTCCTCGAAGGTCGATGATACTCGACCCCATGATAGCATTGATCATGATAAGTTATAGAAATGGAAGGTTCCCAAAACACGCAACTAGGGCTGAGACGGCCTGGCAGGCTACTCTGAACCCAAATCAGGGCGTCAGTCAGCCGTCCCATCCCCATACCTATGTAACTAGTATACTTTTTGTACTATACGGGAATTTCCCTCCTATATAAAGGGGATCACTGCCATTATGTAAGAGCATGCTGCTCCAATTACTCTACACGAAATATAGAAGAACATTCCCTTTTTCTCTCTAATATACTATCTCGATATTGTCGCCTTTGTTTATTATCTTCATACTTGTTCTTCATTTATTGCTTATCATTGGCCATAAAGAGCCTTCGCTAATTGATTTCTAGCTGTTAGCCCTTCCCCGATTACCCTTAATAGCTCGAGCCCGAGCCCAGGGATCAACCTCGGGACCCCGTATCGGTCAGTCCGAGGCCCCGATTGGCTAGCTCAGCGGTTTGATTATTACTCTATTTTAGCTCGCATCTCGTCTCTAAACTTCATACATATAGCATCATCTGCTTAAACAACTAGCATAAAAATAGATCACGTATTTTTAGAGTCCCATCAACAAATTTAATTGTTATTACCATTTTTACGGTAAATAGTTTGGCGCCCACCGTGGGGCTAAAAATAATAGTGATTATTTTCTTGCTGGTTTCATCACATAACGCAAGTTATCTTTCACACTTTTTCTTGTCCAAGATCTTCGGTTTTAGGTTAAAATGTCTGATTCAGTAAACAACGATATTGAGAACCACAGAGAAAATGGTGTGGTTGTTCCAGGTGTTGGTGAGTCGCCACAAAATCTTGAGAACACGCCAGGACCGATTCCGGCGGACGGAATCTCATGTGACGCTCGACACGTCGAAACAAGCTCCCACACTAACAGGAGCATACACCAAATCGACCAACAGGAAGCCTAAAAAATCCCAGCTCGGGAAGAACGAGAAGTTAGCCTTCATGTTATTTTTGAAATGTTGCAGGCACAACAGCTGGCTATTGCTCAGCTGCAAAGTCACCAGAAGACTCCTAGCACGGTAGCACCGGAGACAGCTCCCCCAGCCGAACAGGTACCAGAGAGGTCAAGCAATAATGGGTCGATAGCCGATCCCGCCATCATAAAAATGCTCGAGGACCTCACCAAAAGGATCGAATCGGGCGAGAAAATAATAGCAGCCAACGACAAGAAGGTCGAGACTTACAACTCCAGGGTCGACTAAATCCCAAGTGCACCCCTGGTCCTGAAAGGTGTGGATTTGAAGAAGTTCGTGCAAAGGCCGTTCCCTGAGGAAGCGACTCCGAAACCCATTCCAAAGAAGTTCAGAATGTCAGAACTCCCAAAATACAACGGGACCTCAGACCCCAATGAGCACGTTACTGCCTACACGTGCGCAGTGAAAGGCAACGACCTAAAAGACGACCAGATCGAGTCCGTCTTACTGAAGAAGTTCGGAGAAACACTCTCGAAGGGGGCCATGATGTGGTATCACAACCTAGCCCCCAACTCCGTAGACTCATTTGCCATGCTGGCAAACTCCTTCATAAAGGCACATGCCGATGCCATCAAAGTAGCGACGAGGAAGTCTGACGTGTTCAAGATCAAGCAGAGGGAGAACGAAATGCTGCGAGAGTTCGTATCTCGCTTCCAAACGGAACGAATAGAACTATCACCGGTCTCCGACGACTGGACGGTGCAGGCCTTCACTCAAGGCCTGAATGAGCGGAGCTCAGTAGCTTCAAGGCAGCTGAAAGAGAATCTGATCGAGTATCCCGCCGTAACCTTGTCGGACGTCCACAACCGATATCAGTCAAAGATCAGGGTCGAGGATGATCAACTAGGAGCCCCCTCGGGCTCAGTATACCCGAGTAGGCTTTTGACGAAGGAGCCAAAGCCAAAAAGGAAAGATATCAACCATACACCGAAGACAGGAGGAACGCCCCGAGGCGCAATCCACCTCGCAACGATCGATTGATCAACCGAGGACAGAATCCTCGGGGACTCATTAACAGAACCGGATTCGATGGAAACACGGGGCCAACAGGGGCACCGCGCTTATCAGAATACAACTTCAACGTCGATGTATCAGATATCATTTTCGCCATCAGCAAAATCAGAGACACCAGATGGCCCTGGCCTATACAGTCGGATCCTTCCCAAAGGAATCCTAACTTAGTATGTGAATTTCATAACACTCACGGCCATATGACCGAAGATTGCCACCAACTCCGAGAGGAAGTAGCCAGGATACTCAATAAAGGTCACCTCCGAGAATTCTTCAGCGACCGGGCCAAAAATCAGTTCCGAGAAAGAGAGTGGCCAAAAAGAACGAAGAGAACGAGCCACAACATGTTATCCACATGATCTTGGGAGGCGTCGACGATCCCCAAGAGCCCGTAATGAGAAAGACAAAAATATCCATTACTAGAGAAAAGCGAACTCGGGGGTACTTACCCGAGGATGCCCTCACATTCAGCGAAGAGGACTCCGAGGCCTTGTCTCAACCTCATAATTACGCACTGGTAATCTCTTTCTTCGTGAATACATTTCAAATAAAATGTGTACTCGTGGATCCAGGTAGCTCGGACAACATTATCAGGTCAAGGGTAATAGAGCAGCTTGGACTGCTAGACAATCGTGCCTGCCACTCGAGTCATCAACGGATTCAACATGGCAAGTGAAACAACGAAAGGATAGATAACCCTCCCAGTCAGCGTGGCCGGCACGATCCAGAATGTCAAATTCCATGTCATCAAAGGAGACATGAGGTACAACGCCTTGTTCGGACGATCGTGGATACACTACATGAGAGCAGTGCCATCCACCCTCCACCAAATGATGAAATTCCCAACAAAGGACGGGATTAAAACCGTCTACGGGGAACAACACGCAGCAAGAGAAATGTTTGCGGTGCACGATTTGGCACCGACACCAATATCTCCACTCTTGAAAGAACCAAAGGGCAAGCAAACTACATCATCGGCTAAGCCCGATTAAACATAGTGAAGGACCGTACCGCGTCCTCATTACAAGCGACAGGGATATATCAGACCTCGGAACATCGCCGGCGCATCCCACGCTAAGGTATAATCATCTCCCTTTTCATTTTATATTTCATACTAACCCTCATGCAGGAACCCGATCGAAACAACCAGAGCTCTTCCCAACCCGAAGGCCTTAGGTTTCGAAAGCATGAGTTGTACTCTTTTCCTTCGGCCGGGTTTCATCCCAAGAAGGGTTTTACCGTCAAGGTTTTTAACGAGGCAACATCTATATGCTACCTAAGGAAGATCCAAACAAATGTCCGAGGCTTCTTTCGCAATCAACCTCGAACACTGGAGGGCATCCCCCCGGAAGACCATCCCCTCGGAAAAGCCAAAAAACGCCGAATGGGGCCTCAATAGGAAAATGATGTACCGGGCCAAACGGTCGAACGAGCCGTGTTCGTATAGCTGGGCCCCCAATGGCGGAGACATATGTACTTGTATCAAATTATCAAAGAATACCGTTATCAAAGCATCTCACAAGCCGAAGGAAACTCAGCATTTCCGCAAAAACAATTACTTCATCAAAACGTCCCGAGCACTCGGGGACTGGCGTCGACAATTCAGCACCTGAGCGACCTCTAGGTCAGGACTCCAAACTCATAAGCCCTCAACGAGGCAACATGAAAATCACGAAACATCTCAAAGGCCGAAAGTGCCCCGAATACTCGGGGACTAGCGTTAGAATCTCAGAAACGTACGACCTTAGGGTCGGGATCTCCAAAATTGTAAGCCCTCAACGAGGCAATACGAAATCTACAAATGACGGCTTCCGAGCCAAAGTACCCTCGATGACTCAGGGACTGTCGCCAATCGCCAATCATTAAAAAGCCTGGGGCCATAAGACCCCGAGTGGGCAGACTCGGTCTCGTAAGACCTACATAAGGCATGAATCATACTTGTACCAAGTATCAATAAAACTGTAAGACCTCAAGCAAGGCGTGAATCATACTTGTACCAAGTATCAACAAAACTGTAAGACCTCAAAGGCATGAAAATTTTGTAAGACCTTCCTACAGGCATAAACTTGATCCCGAAGTTTAGGCTATATATCGAACTTGTAAGATCCTTGAAAAGGCATACCCTCGATATAGACACCTAAGCTACCACACTTGGGACCAAAAATAGCTCCGGCCGAACACAAATGACTACGGTCATACGGCTGTACCAGCCAAACTAACGCGACTCGGGGATGCCCGACCGTCGCTACAAAATCATAGGCCATTACTTCGAATCTACTTCGAAAAGAACCGGTTAAATAGGCTACCCTCAGCATAGACAAAAGAGCTTCGACCGCGTCAGCTCCAAATCACAGGCTTCGAGCTACTCAGCCTCCGAGCCAAACCTCCCGAGGTGCTCGAACATCGCCGCAAAACGACTCTAAATCGAGGTTCTTCCCGAACCGACGATGGGTCAGGCAAAATTACTTCAAAAGTCCTTAACGAGAGGAATATAAAGCCAATAAAAGGTCGTTTCGACCCAAAAGCGTAAGAGCCATTGTCACCAGCTCACATTAAAAGGCCGTATCGGCCCAAAGCGTAAGAGCCATTGTCGCCAGCTTACATTAAAAGGCCGCATCGACCCAAAGCGTAAGAGCCATTATCGCCAGCTTACATTAAAAGGCCGCATCGGTCCAAAGCGTAAGAGCTGTTGTCGCCAGCTCACACAAACATAAAAGCTTGAGGGTCGATTGAGCTCGAGTCGAAACCCGACTCGGGGACTGAACCCAAAATAGTTAACTGCATATGCCTCAGGGCAAAGCGTAAGAGCCATTATCGCCAGCCTAATGAGCCTCAGGGCCACACACATAAAAGGTCGCATCGACCGAACGCGTAAGAGCCCCCAAGCCAGCCTAATAAGCCCCGGGGCCATATCACGAATCAAAGGATTCTCACCGACTCTGAGACCAGTTTACCTGGCCAAGTTCATGACAGAAAGGGGCACAGAAGAAGTAAAGCCACAAGGTTTTTCTTTTATACACATACACGAAAAAAACGCATTCCCCATCTACAAACATACTCTGAAAATGCTACATACAAAAAGGCAAAATCTACGCCCTACCCCTGGGAGCTACGGCCTACCGGCCTCGTCTTCACTCTCGTCGGTATCAGACAGAAGCAACCGAGCATCACGCTCGTCCGCCCTCGCCCGCGCCAACTCTTCTGAGAGGACAAAACCCCTAGCGCGGATCTCCTCGAGAATCTTTCTTCGAGACTTGCAGCAACCATATTTTTTGATCCTCTCCTCGCGATCGAGGATCCTCCTCAGCTCGGCTTGAGTGTCGGTAACGTCCTTCAAATAAATCGCCATCTCCTGATCAGCCTTAGTTCGGCTCAGTGCTGCTCCGGTCCGGTCTCAGCCCTAACCTTCAAAAGCTCGGATTCGAGCTTCGTGATCATATCCGCTTGAACTAAAGCATTATCACGAGCTAAACGGAGTTGAACCTTGCAGGCAGGAACTTTAGCCAAGGCATTCTTTTCCTCTGAAGCCTGAGCCTCTGCCCGAGCTCGTAGCTCGTCACAGTCGTTCTTGACCCGGTGAGCTTCGTTCCAAAGACGCTCCAGAGCCTCCGTCTTTTTCTGCAGCTGGGATAAATGAAGTGTTAGCCTCAGAAGCTAAAAGGCAGAACGCATACGCACCCGGGACGGAGGATTACCTGCTGCATCAAGTAGCTCTCGTAATTCGAGCTCCGGCATGCCTCATACCGCAAGTGTGCCAGCTCGACTTCCTTTTCCTCGCAAAGGAGCCTAAGGGATCTACCCTCATCCAAAGCTTTCCGGAGCCTAGATCCATGATGGAGCAGCTCAGACCTAAGCTTGTCAAAGGCCTGCAGAAGAAAACTCGATAAGGAAAGAAAGACGCGGGATTCAAAAGGCATGTGTCGAAACTCACCGCGAATTGAAGCCGACGGACTTCCTCGAAGGCCGAGGGCAAATCTGTTAATCTAGTCCCCCCTGCCATGGAAGAAGCAACTCTGGTCGAGGCACGGTCGCTCGGAGAAACCACCTTTCCAGAACCAGGAACTTCGGGCGCGGCAGGCTCAGATGTTGTTTCCGTCTCGAAGTTCCGGCCCCGTTTTGCCTTACTCTGAGCGCCATTGCCCTGCGAATGCATATCCCGCTTATTTCTGCCATTCTTTAGCCCGGGAGCTGGCAACCCCTCCCCCTCTCCGGAGGAGCACGGCCTCGCCTCAGGAGACTCTCCGATACCTACGGCAGCAAGATTAATACGTAGAAAGGGAAAGTGCCTCTCCAAATGAACAAAGGATAGGGAAAAGTAGTGCAAACACACACCGTGATGTTTTTCTTCCCATCTGCCCAGGGACACAGCTCGCCACCTACGATCATCACAAGTCGAGTGGGTCGCCAACCTCAGGACTCAACCAGGCAGAGCAGGAACATCACCTGGCGTCCATGAAATCGCTACAGAAAAGGAAAAGAAAACACGGTTACAAAACTAGCCTTTGCCATAAACAAATCTGAGAAGGCACGGGATGTACCACTTACGTGCATAGTTTCATTCCTCGGGGAATGGTATAAGTTCCACAGGGATAACGTCAGCCGTCCGAACCCGGACGAACCGACTCATCCACCCCCGGTCTCCATCTTCTTCATCGTCAACAACAAAGGGCGTGGTCGACTGACACCGCAAGATTAGCAGACCTCGATGGTGAAAGGGTCGATACAGCCTGATGAGATGACTGAGCGTAAATTCAAGCCCCGCCTTCTCCGGAAAGAACCTCATCATCAACACTACTCGCCAAAACGACAGATGTATCTACGCCAAGGTAACCCTATACTTCAAACAGAAGTCGAGCATAACCCTATCGAGGGGGCCTAGTGTGAAAGGATACGTGTACACGTTCAGGAATCCATCAACATGATCCGAGATGCCCTCATCCGGGGAAAGAGTCTGTAACACTACTCTCTCCCCCCATCCGCAGTCTCTCCTCACTAACTCAAGGTGCCTCTCTCCTATCGAAGAAATAATCTTCAAGGAAGACTCCCTTTGATCCTGAGCATCGAGAGCGGAACTCTCCCCTCTCTGCCGAACAGGCCCCGATGTAACAGTCATGGCTATGGCGAGACTAGAACAACTGAAGCAGGAACCTGCACAAATACTTTAGCGCTAAAGGTAATGGAGGGCTCAACACCGAGACGGGAGGATAACTATCTAAAATGGAAGACCCCTAAAGGAGCGGAAGCG